>NC_073692.1:56267973-56356648 GCF_029784155.1 Uranotaenia lowii
TCATCCATGATTTTTTTTGCAGAATTTTTAAATAACGTTTAAATCTGTAAATTAGAAACTTTTAGGTTTGTATGGGAAATTTAAATATTTTGTACTGAAAAATCAATATCATTTTTGTTTCTTCTGTGGAACCAAGTTTGCTTATGGTCTTTGAATCAACATTGTATCTTACTAGGCAAAAAATTTATTAGCTTTAAAACAAGGGGTTTGTCTTTTGGCTTTGAAAAACAATAAATTCAATTGACATCACGGCTTGAGCCTCGCAAAGCACTGCATGAAAAGTAGTCATGCAATACCTCGTTTAGCACTCAGCAGTGGTGTCAAATTTTGTCAAATTTCGTCATATTTCCCGTATTTAGCAGATATTTTTAAAAAATAAAAATATTTAAAACTTCTATAATACTTCTCACAGAAGTCAAAATTAATCACGAACTTCGAGAAAGATGATTATTGAATCAAAACCTTCATATTCGGAACTTTCGTAATGTTCAACAATGTTTTTTCTTATTTTTATTTGTCAGAATATGCTATCTAAAAAAACAAAGGCCGATAGGAAAAAAAATGCATATTAGGAATCACGGAATCAGTCAAACAAAGCTTTTTACTTCAGGAAAATGTTAATTTTAATTCCTCTAAATCACATTCTATTTTTTAAGAATTCATATATTCGCTTTTTATATTAAAATCAAAGTTTTGTTACAGTATTTTAAATTTGATTTTTTCTTCGATTTTGATTTCATTTAATTTTGTTAACCCTGAAAAAAACAAACCCGTGTGAAGACGTGGTTTTCTGAAACAAGCATAAAGCCGAAGCCATTTTATTAACTTTTTTTGCACAGAATATATAAAAATATGTTAAATATGGAATATGCTGATTGCAACTGACTCACAAGCAATTATTAAATGCTACAGCTAAGAGAAACTCAAAATCTCATTTGAAGAAAATAAAAACGACAAAAAGTGCTGAAATTAATTTTACAAAAGTTCAAAAGAATGTTTTTCGAACAATAAAATGATTCTTAGAACAAAAATTGTATGTTTCAATAATACAAAACTTCTTTGAATTTGGCAACGATAGAAAAATTGGGGTTTTCAGTTTTGACATCAGAAAATGGTTACAACGAAATAAAAAAAAGTTAGATTTCCAGTAGGTGTTTTTCGTTTTGTATTTTTTCATAAACTTCTTTTATAATTCAGGCAGTGGACGATTCAAACAATAATGTTTTAATACCATGCAATATTTCAAAATTTATCAGTGTATAGAGGTATTGAAAAATAGAATAGAATATCAATCACAAAGTGTATAAGTACTTTAACCGTCAAAATTGACTGCTTTTTGCTTTAAAAATTTGAAATAATTGAGAAACATTTTTCACAATCGATAGAACTTGGTTTGCTAGACTTCAGATTATTCACAGTTCTCGTAAATTTCAAGATAACTAGGTATCAATCTACCCAGACAACCATTTGGTGGGTATTTCGAATTTGCAACGCAAATATACGTGCAAATATACGTGCAAATATACGTGTAAACATATCGTATATAATGTAGCAAAACCAGTATATACGTATCATTTTGGAGGCCATATAGGTACATTAGCAAACATATTCTTGATTTGGATTGTATTAAATTACGATTTGTACGACTTGTCATGCGCATCATTTACGACTACCCTGATTCTATTTGGAATAAACTATGACAATTCACATCATCATATAGATGATGGAGGTTGTAATATACGACATTTTTCGTAACAATATGGAGAGTTTGACGACTTATTTGGTCGTCTTTTGCGACTTGAGCGCAGGGCTCCCATTTTCCGTCAGTTGAAAAAATATTTTTTTTGGGATTTTAAACCAATTGGTTTAATCATCCCCAAAAATAATAAAAATAAGATTGTTTCAAAGAAATGTGTTTTTTGCTGGCAAATTCAAGTTTATATCGTACACATTTATTATTTGCCTGATTGCTGATTTTTTTCCACGTTCATGAATTTATTGTTAGCGCCTGGACTTGATCCCCTGGCGATTCGATCAGCAGCTCATGATGGTTCCTCGACGCTATCTGGAATATATAAATTCAAGGGGATTTGCTTCAAAGGCATTAAACCAAAAGCAAATCGTATATTTCTATAACTTAATATACGATTCCAATCATCGATGTCCCATTATCATAAACGATTTTATTGAACTTTTTTGTATTCTTTTACGATTGCCAGCAAATTCGTTTAACGAAAATCAGACATGCGAATCAATTTGCAAAGGTATAAGATTGGATGCACATTATTACGAATCAATGCAGTTATATACGTTTTTTATTTCGAATTATTTTATGCATAGCACGACAAAATCTCTCAATCACGGCTGATCACCGTATATCGGTCGTTTTACGGATTTTTTGCGAATTGTCGTACACAAAGGTCGAGTTCATATGTACATAAATACTTCTTGTCGTAATAAAATCATGCAATGCTTTTAAATACGATAAAGAATATGCATGGACCGCACATTGTAGGAGCAGATATACGAAAATGAGTGTATATAACATTCTATACGATGTAATCTGTAAAAGAAAATACGTCTGGGTATCTTTGTCGTTTATTTCATTACTGTCTAAAGTTTGCGAAATGCATTTGCATTTGCAATGTTGCAAAATGGAACAATCCAATTCTTTTCGTAGGGTTTCTTTGATGGAATTGTTTAGTTTGTCGTTTTCACTTTAACACACATTTTCTAAACAGATTTTTTTTTGTTTTCATCAAACTCAATGTTATCACCCGTTTAGAAAAACAAAGTCCTAGCCATGAATCAAGGTAGAACAATCATATTCCTTGTTTAATCTGATCCATTTAGGTAATTTAGCTCTACATATTTTTTGGGTTCGAGAATTTCCCGGATTCTTTAGCATTTCGCGGGATTCAGTAATTCCGGATTTTATTTTTTGAATCCCGGGAATTCCCAGTCGGGAGATTCCGGGACTGCACTAGACCGCTACAACAATTGACTTTTTGCTCCCATAGGTTTTAAGATGGTTTTTAAGTCAAGAGACATCAGTTTAAAATTTGAAAAAAAAAAATATGTTGATACCTGAATTTGTGCAAAGCGTTTCAATTTTGTATGAAAATTTGTATTGAAGAAGAAATTTTTGCAAATAAATTCATCCAGAAAATTCAAATTAGCTCAAAATAAAACTTGCCTTCAATTATTAATATTGATTTTTAATTTAATTTTTTGCAAACATGAGAGAAAGCTCAGATATTCATGAAAAAAGTTATAGCCATTTCAAAATAAAAAATCTGAGTCGATTTAAAAGTGTTTAAAATGACATTCTTTGCTTGCCAGGGCTTTCAATTATTTCATGAAATATTTTTGACAAAATTTTTTTAATCAACAAGCTCATTGACTATGTAAAGATTTTTTTTTTGTGGTTTTTTATATTCATCCTAAAGTAAAATTGCTTTCAAATAAGCAGTAAAAACGCTAGAATTAAAAAGTTCATTTTCAATTTTTTTTAATAAGATCAAATATCTTTTTTTGGTTAATTATTAGGTTTGTGGTTTGTTCACATGAAATCTTTTGCAAAAATCAAGAAGTAATAATCATCCAAAGTTATGTTTTTTTGAATTTCCAGTAGGCACATCTCTGGTGATTTTAAAATCAATTTGTTTTTCTCAAACAAATTGCCATACAAAATTAAAATTCGTTGAGCCAATTCAGGACTTAATAATTCGCTTACAAATTTGGATTGTTTTTTGAGCAGTCAAAACAACCAAAAAAAATCTGGCAGGTGTAGAAATTCACAAATTTAAAATTTACAAACAAAGCTTGCAGCAGTCTACTGCACACTGTACCATAGATTTGTGAAATTTTGGCACGTGCAGCTGTCGCTGTTTTACTTCTTATACTGAACAGAAATAAGTCAAAAACGATCTTTTATCAGTTCAAACAATCAAACCAGCTGTTTCACAAAAAAGTCTGATATCCTCTTCGAGGACCCAGAACAATTTTTTTTTTCTAAACCCGCTTTATTCAAATGAAAGTTAGTTAAAAAAAATTTCACTCAGTGATACCACCATTACCACTTTATTGATTTCATCCATAAGAATATAAATTTCGTACTACGACTTTACTTAGTGAACTTTCACATTTAGTTTTTCATAGTAAAAGTAAGCATTTTTCTTTTTAACCTTTATGATAAATTTGAATTGCACATTTATCGGAATTTTTTAAAAATACTTTTGAGTATTTCGATAATTTATTGCACAATTAAACTCTGGTACCCAATTAAATAAAATTGAATTATACGGCAGTACATAATTGTTGTCGACTGGTGAAATTGTAGAAACGAGTTATTGTTTTTCAGCTTTTCCAACAAATTTACGAATCCATAACACTTTCTCTTGAAAATGTTGGAATAAGAAGATAAGGTGTTTTGGATCTGCATGTTGATTTTGAAAAGCCGAACATTTTTCACGTTTCTAAATCCTACTTCTATCGAAGATATGATGGCTTGCACCTTGAAAATGTTTAAAAAACCAGCCCAGAGGTAAGGTGCTTTTTATCTATGCGATGCTGTAAACGAAATTCGATATCTTGACCGTTGGCTTAGAAGACTTGAAGACAATCCTTTAATCCAGTGGCTCGTTGTTGTCATTTGAGACATAGAGATGACACTGATTGGCATGACGATTCGGCAATCTTTCATTATTTTTTTTTTTTTTTATATAACATTTAGACCAATTGCTTCCAAATTATGTAGAAGAAACGTAAAAATAGCTTCTTATAGCAAACGAATTCAAGAAAAAATAAGATCTAGGTATTTTGGTATGAGGACGTCAGAAAAAGTAGGCCATTCCTTGACTTTCCGGAAATTAAAACAACTCTATCCATGTTAAAAATTCTCTATGATACAACCAAATCCCGGCTTAGTTTAATCAATCTCTCTCAATCTCGAACACGGATTACGCTAAAAACCAACGAAAACCAAAGTACCTACTTCGTTGACCCGAAATGTAAGTACCATCTTTAAAAGTACTTAGCGTTCACACAAAAACAACTGCTTACGCTATCTTAACGCCGGGCTAAGAAGTACCCGACAAAACAGCCGTCAAATATCTTACGCAAAGCATACACAAACACACCCATTAGTTGAAGCAGCTGGAAGTTGGAAGTTGAAGTTCTGGAGAAGGAGAAGGGCAAGAAATTTAACTGGTGATCCGCGTAAATTTTTTCCCTTGCCCGGTTGTGAGCGGGGAAGTTGAACAAATTTTCAATCTGCAAAAGCTCCCCCGAAACTCTCAAGAACTCCTTCTGGTTCCGATCCCTTATAGGGCCAGGGAACAGGCTCCTCGAAACAGCCAACCGAAAGTACTTTGGCTTAAGTACTTTCCGGTTCGGAACTTTATCAACCGGGAGGGATGCCTCCAGGAGGACGGCGCCATTCTGTGAACCATCTATTATCGTTGAACCATGTCCAATCCACACGCTTCGGGCGGAAAATTACACCCGAAACTCATTAAAGTGTTCTTCTGGCTGCGGGCAAGGGTCCGAGCGAGGCTTCGAGGGAGCAAAGAAGGGAGCAAAAATGGACAAAACTGCTTCCCCAAAGAGGATGACTTTTCGCTTTCTGGAAGCCAGGAGAGGCGCCACTGTTCTAGCAAACCGACCCAATTTAAGTTGCTGCAGATGGATGAGTTCTTTCATTGATGACTGGCTCTGCACTTTTTCCTCACCAGCACAATTCTGCGAAAAGCCGAACCGGAAAAATGTTGAACATAAACCATATTTTGCTGGAAGCTTGTTCTCGGAATAATACTGTTCTGGAATCATTTCGTGGGAAAAGTCCTTTTTTAAACGGTAGTTAGGTCATACTAGTAAACTTTTTAACAAAAGTTTTGAATCAAGTTTAAGTCATGGTCTCCAAATATTCTGAATCGAAAGTTGTTGATTTCTAGCAGCTTATGACTATGCTCGAAAAATTACTCTAAATAGCTTTCCAAGCAAGAATCTTCTAAATTCTATCTTCCGTCTTCTAAATTCTATCTTCCGTCTTCTGTCTTCTGTCTTCTGTCTTCTGTCTTCCGTCTTCCGTCTTCCGTCTTCCGTCTTCCGTCTTCCGTCTTCCGTCTTCCGTCTTCCGTCTTCCGTCTTCCGTCTTCCGTCTTCCGTCTCCCGTCTTCCGTCTTCCGTCTTCCGTCTTCCGTCTTCCGTCTTCCGTTTTCCGTCTTCCGTCTTCCGTCTTCCGTCTTCCGTCTTCCGTCTTCTGTCTTCTGTCTCCTGCCTTCTGTCTTCTGTCTTCTGTCTTCTGTCTTCTGTCTTCTGTCTTCTGTCTTCTGTCTTCTGTCTTCTGTCTTCTGTCTTCTGTCTTCTGTCTTCTGTCTTCTGTCTTCTGTCTTCTGTCTTCTGTCTTCTGTCTTCTGTCTTCTGTCTTCTGTCTTCTGTCTTCTGTCTTCTGTCTTCTGTCTTCTGTCTTCTGTCTTCTGTCTTCTGTCTTCTGTCTTCTGTCTTCTGTCTTCTGTCTTCTGTCTTCTGTCTTCTGTCTTCTGTCTTCTGTCTTCTGTCTTCTGTCTTCTGTCTTCTGTCTTCTGTCTTCTGTCTTCTGTCTTCTGTCTTCTGTCTTCTGTCTTCTGTCTTCTGTCTTCTGTCTTCTGTCTTCTGTCTTCTGTCTTCTGTCTTCTGTCTTCTGTCTTCTGTCTTCTGTCTTCTGTCTTCTGTCTTCTGTCTTCTGTCTTCTGTCTTCTGTCTTCTGTTTTCTGTCTTCTGTCTTCTGTCTTCTGTCTTCTGTCTTCTGTTTTCTGTTTTCTGTCTTCTGTCTTCTGTCTTCTGTCTTCTGTCTTCTGTCTTCTGTCTTCTGTCTTCTGTCTTTTGTCTTTTGTCTTCTGTCTTCTATCTTCTGTCTTCTGTCTTCTGTCTTCTGTCTTCTGTCTTCTGTCTTCTGTCTTCTGTCTTCTGTCTTCTGTCTTCTGTCTTCTGTCTTCTGTCTTCTGTCTTCTGTCTTCTGTCTTCTGTCTTCTGTCTTCTGTCTTCTGTCTTCTGTCTTCTGTCTTCTGTCTTCTGTCTTCTGTCTTCTGTCTTCTGTCTTCTGTCTTCTGTCTTCTGTCTTCTGTCTTCTGTCTTCTGTCTTCTGTCTTCTGTCTTCTGTCTTCTGTCTTCTGTCTTCTGTCTTCTGTCTTCTATCTTCTGTCTTCTGTCTTCTGTCTTCTGTCTTCTGTCTTCTGTCTTCTGTCTTCTGTCTTCTGTCATCTCTCCCATTTGAAGATTCTTCTGAAATGAAATCTTCCGATAAATTCTGTCAAAGTGAAACAAAAAGCTGATAGTAGGTCTCGCCCTATTTGATGGGATAATTGTCAACTAGATACGTTGCTGATGACATCAAACAGTCTCTCGATTGGTTGTGATTTTACCGAAATGCCACGCTTCAACGAATGTTTAGTTTTCAAAAAAAGTTTCTCACTCACGCTGTCGTAGTCAATTTCATGCTTCGTGATTGGATGTTTCTCCTGGCTGCTATCACCACAATCACTAAATACATATATGGCTCTCCAAACAAGATGCTTTTCATCGGAAAACAACCAAGCCCTCTATAGTCAGTGAACTGTGAAGAAAGTGCGAATAAACAAGCACCATTTTCTGGGGAACACTCAGAAAAAAAATTGTTTTAGAAATTTTTGTATACCGTTTGAATTTTTTGCTTCTATAAACTCTCATAAAACTAATATTCACAATTTGTAAAAATATCACCAGTTTGGAAGAATTAGAAAAAATTTATCTTTGAAAATTTTTGTATCAGTGTTCCTCAATGCACTGTGTTTTGAAAATAAACTCATAAACTTCAGAAAAATTATTTTCCATCGTTGTCTTTCACGCTTCAGTGTGTTATTGGAGTTCGAGAAGCTAATTGATGTTTGGTAAATATCTGTTTTCTGATGATTTATTGAAGGTGGCAGATAAGTTTAGCTCTAGATAGCTTAGTATTTGCTAAGTCCGATCCGTTTTGAGGGGCCCGATGGTTCTTAAATTCAACTATTTGTGGATTTTGCTATGTACTTGAATAGATTGTCACAAATACGGACATTATTTGTTCGGTTTGACCCACAAGACACTCTATTTTGATACGATTGATGTTGGCTTCCCGAAAGCTCTTCGAGAGTTCTCCGAAATCAAATTTGGAGAATCTTAATCATTCGCAAAATATAATTATGAGACCGAGTCTCCGAGGATGTTTTTAAAAAAGTTTTATTTTCACATTCCTCTTACTTATTCACTAATCACTATCACTAAACTAACTGCTAACTGCACTTCCTGCTGCTGAACCACTTACTGCTGCCGGGTCGGGAACCAAAGAGAACGAGCATGCCTTCGCTATCGGTATTTAAGTGATCATATTTGCTTACGATGCAATTATGATCACCGCGTGGTTGCGCGTGGCTTGGGAGCGCCACGTTTATACATCCTGTCTCGGGTTCTGGGAGAGGGATGTATGTAACTCCTCCGGGGGGTGAAAAAGTGTCGTCCTCGACACTTAGCCGTCTGTTGATTTCTTGGTTTCTGCTGCTTCCCGTGGTTTATTCCTTATTTTGATAGTTACTCTTTTCTTAAAGATACAAAGAAAGGTTAGAGTTATCAAAATGATTATGCTAGTGGATATTCCACCGAAAGCTGTAAGCGAAAATTTTCGGAATCCAGAGTGTTCAAGTTTGATCAAGTCTAACTTCAGTCTATTCTGGATCGTCTCGTTGTGGATTAATGAGATGTTGTGATCCTGAATAGTATTCCACTTCATCGTAAGATTTGGAAAGGCTCCTTGTATTTCTTCGGTATTACTAACACGTTCTTCTGAAGAAAATTTCTGCCCGTCTATGGTAATGCTACAGTTAGAAATTTTAAGCATGAAATTGCCATGCAACTCACGATTATGTGGCCCACAATCTGTTTCTAATCTGGAGCCTCTTGCGTTATTGATCAGAATCTTGTTATTGTCGACTAATGAGATTCTTGTGGCATCTTCTAAAACAGATTTGCATTGTCCTTCTATTCCAAATATAATTGAATTAGTACAGCTATCTTTCAGGGGATTAAGAAAGACATCGCGTTGAATCAATTTTTCTGGGTATTCGGTTTGAAATAGTTGTTCTTTGTATTTCACTATGTGATTTGGAATGTTGGTAATCACATGGTTGTTGACTATTAATGGGATGAGTTGGATTATGTCACAGTCTCCTTTGATTTTAGGGACTTCGAGTATGTATAGCATTGTATCGTGTTTTGATGCTATTTTTGGCTTAGCATAATTTAGAGCTTCCTCGGGACATCTCGTTTCGATACCTTGTTCGTTGAGAATAGCTTCGATTGAGAGGATTTCTTGGAGAGATAGTAGCTTACTGTTTGGCAGTTCAATTTTTGTCTTCAGGATTGTGTTTTCTAGTTGCTCTAGAATCTGATTCGTCGTGTCCATGTATAGGAGGAGGGTTATTGCATCCATTTCTTCCATAATTAATTTGTTTTCCATGGATTCATGTTCCAATAGCTTGTTGATCGTCCCTGTTATTTCCGAAATTCGAGAATCAATGAGAGAATTGATCCTGACTTGCTGGTTGTTCTGTTCTATGAGTTCGTTCATAGTTTTGTTGATGATGTCCAAATCGTGTGCATCCGGGGTTCCGGCTATCCATTTCCAGGCGGTTCCAATCTGGTCCCATCGTTTGCTTCTTCTTGGTTTCAGCGGTTTCAACAGGTGTAAGTTATTTACTAGCTGTCTGCTTTTCTGAATAACTAAACTTGTTATTGGATGGTTTGTATCTAGTTTCCTTGATATTTTTACAAAATTGTATACGTTTGATTCCAAATTGGTTATGTTAATCGGATGTATAATTTTGACAATCCCTGATTGGATTTTACAGTTTCCGGTTTTTAACAAAAGCATCGGGTCGTTTGATAGGTTTCTAATTCCTAAATAGTTACATTTTGTTGACCCGGTGATTGAAGAGACAAATAGTAGGATCGCAAGTGATTTCATCTGAAAAATAAAAGATATTAGAAAAGGTTGGCTATTCTTTTATAATCTAGAAAACATGATTTTCATGTCATGTAAATCTTTTTATGTTATTCTTGTGCCTTTTAACGCGCCTATTATATTTGAACGTTTTACCTGTAATTTCTTGAGCGTTTGTTGGTTTTGCCCTTGGATCTAATTTTTTCCTAATGTAAGGAATGACGAATACTTCTTTGCCTTCCTCTATGATTGGTGGTTCAATTCTGTTCTTATTCTGTTTATCTTGTTTGTTTTTAGCTTTTTCTAAATTAATTTTTATTTTATTGAAAATTTTAGGAGATTCTTCGTTAATTTGCTGAGGGTTTTGAATATTATTTTGTCTAAAAATGACCTCGTTAGGCGAGTATTGTGTCGCTGAATGTATTGAATTGTTGTAAAGTGCTGTTGCAAATAGAACCATTGATGTTATGTTCAAGTGTTGGTGCTTGTGTTTATTAGTGTTTATGATCTCGATCATTGTCGAATGTGTTTTTTCTACTTGTCCATTCGATTCTGAACACGATGCATATTTGAGGTCAACGTTTAAATTGTCGAGATAGTTTTTCAAGTGAACTGAACAAAATGTAGTTTCGTGATCAGTTATGATTTGTCTTGGGGTTCCGAAAGTCATAAAATATTGTGCTAAGGCATTTTTGACGTCTGTTAAATTTTTAGTATCCATAGGGATCAATTGCGCATGCTTTGAAAATGCGTCAACTAAAGATAAAAAATTTTGTTTGTTAATTTGGAAAATATCCATGTGAACTCTTTCAAAAGGTCTGTCTGTCGTGGGTCTTGATGAAATTTTTATGTTGTAAGGTTTACGTTCATATTTATGCATATTGCAAATCTTACACATTTTTGTAACCATTTTAATTTTTTCAATCATTTTGGGCCAAAAATAACTTCTTCTAATTTGACTTTCTACTTCTGTGACTCCTCTGTGGGCTCTGTCATGTTCTTTGCTCACAATGGCGTCTTGACGGGCGTCCGAGTTAACGTCTTCTACCAAGTTTTGAGTCATTACAAAGTGTCCGTGTTCATTAAAGTGTTCTTTGTATACATCTTGGATAAGTTGGGTAATATTTTCTAGTGCTAATATAGCCGTTTGCTTGTAATCATGAAATTTCTTTATGCAGTCACGTATTATGTCGTGATTAAATTCTTTTCTAGCTATAGTCACTCTTCGAAATTTTGGAAAGGGGTTGAAAATTAAGTCGCTCGTAAAGCTTGCTTTTTTAAATATGATTTGGTTTCTATAAAAGTTTATTGGTCTTTCTGTGAAATGAATAAAGTGATCGTCGGAAGTTTGCGCTGAATGAATCGTTTCAGTGTCATCGTCATCTTCGTCATTGTCGTCTAAAATGTTATCCGTTGCTGCAGGAAGAACATTGTTAGATTGTGATGGATTTTCTTCTGGTTGGCCATCATCGGTTTGATTGTGTTCCTCTTCTGGTGGGTTGCTGGTTGATGCCTCTCCTTGACTCGACCAATTTTCTGAAAATGTATCTTGGGAGACTTCTGAAATTGGAGAATTTGTGTTATTAAAGTTTGTTGTCTGGACGAAGCAAAAATTTAGGTCTAAATCGTCTATTTCATCATCTATTTCTTCGTTTTTAATTCCGTTATTATTTATGGTTCGGTTCAGCGTTAACCTGCTTTTAACCGAGCCTATCTCCATTGGTTGGGGATTATTGTAGGTATTTTTCTGTTCATTAGATTTTTTCTTATCATTGGTGTCATTCACTGGATATTTGAAATTTTTCTTTTGGAATGGGGGTTGTTGTGCAATACTTTCTCTGCTTTTAAATTTGCAGACGAAAGCATAAGCTTCCTCGATGTTCTCCGGTTTTGCGGCCTGCACATACCCAAAATAGGGTTCTTTAAGGCCAGAAATGAATGCAGCAAGGATGTCTTCGTCAATAAATGAGCTTATTGCATCCCAATTTTGTTTGTATATAATTTTTTGTTTGGCTAAACTTTTTATGTTTTGCCCAATTTCAGTTATTATTTGATAATATTTATGAAGGGACATGTTATCCTTCATTTTCGTTTGCCACAGTTGGCTTTTGTAAAAGGTTAGCTCCTGCTTGTCGCCCAATGCGTTCCTGAGAACTTCGCTTGTTTCTTCGAAGGTCCGCGGGTTGCCCGCCAGACAAATGATGTCCCGTGCTTTCCCTTCGACTTTATTTATGACGGCTGTAACATAAATTTCGTACTGGCATGTTGTGACCAGCGGTTTGAAAACGTTAAGTGTTCTCTCAGCGTTATCCAGCCAAGCTGGAAGTTGCTTCCTGTTTCCGTCGTATTTAGGAATTGATTTGATAGGGTCTGGTATAGCAAATAAATTTTCTAATCTCCCTGTTGGTTCATTAACTGAATTTGGATTATTGTTTGCTAGTGCGTTTATTGCCAACTGTTGTTGGTCTTGGGTTGAATGTATTTGGCTGACCATAGTGGTTAGGTGCGTGATTTGCGCCACGAGGTCTTCCATTTTTGTTTGTTCTAATTTAAGTGCTCCTAAATCGGGGGGATTTTCAATAGGAACGTGTGAAAATTCACCAGATTCTTCCGAAATTTCTGAATCCGAAATATCACTAAAGATAATTTCCGAACTGAATAATTGTCTTGCCTTTTTCAAAGCGTTTAGCTTTCTTTCTTTTGGCATTAATTTAATTGATGAAACCCCTTTAGTTTGCTTAGTCAGTATGAACGAGCAGAGGGAATCTTATTTCAGTCTCCTTTTATAAACACTTGGCGTGAACTAGCAGCGCGAGCTTTTTGCTTAGTCCGCCTTATGCGCGTTTCAAATGGTGACTATGTGGTTTATTTTAACTTTTTGTAGAGATCTGCCTATCTGGTAGTACAGATCAATACCAACAAAATTTTAGCAATTTTCTAAATTTCAGAGCCTATCTGGTAGTACTCTGGGAATAAATAAAACGCTAGCACTTTGTTTTAACTGGGAGCACACAGAATGTGTCGCCTCACTCCCTGTCGCGAAAGCTGTCTATCTGGTAGTGCAGTTTCCGGACGCAAAAAGATAAGCGAATAGCTTAGTTTTCGAGCCTATCTGGTAGTACTCGAGTGAAAAGAGGCCTATCTGGTAGTGCCTTATTTCACTAAGATAAACACTAATCTTTTTAATTTGAGGTGAAAAGTAATAAAAAAAATATCACTTACCTCGGTTTGCTGTCGTGACGGTAGGTTGCTGTAGTGGTCCTGACGGGGGGATCCTCAACTCGAAACGATGACAGGTCATCCGCGTTGTTCCGATGCTTTATTCGCGAGATCACTTTTTTAAGTCGGTTATTAATCGACTTTTATCCACTTTTTTATCATCAGAATTCACTAAAGCTGCTTCCGTCGGCTGCGCCAATTATGAGACCGAGTCTCCGAGGATGTTTTTAAAAAAGTTTTATTTTCACATTCCTCTTACTTATTCACTAATCACTATCACTAAACTAACTGCTAACTGCACTTCCTGCTGCTGAACCACTTACTGCTGCCGGGTCGGGAACCAAAGAGAACGAGCATGCCTTCGCTATCGGTATTTAAGTGATCATATTTGCTTACGATGCAATTATGATCACCGCGTGGTTGCGCGTGGCTTGGGAGCGCCACGTTTATACATCCTGTCTCGGGTTCTGGGAGAGGGATGTATGTAACTATATATTGATGACGATCTGCATAACGGGTTAAAGACTATTTATTTTTTTAATCAGTTTTATGCAAAGAATTTTAATAGATTCAAATTACTCAATTAAATCTTATCACATCGAAAATATAGACAATGCTATCATGAAATATCTCAAGGGAGCGTACTTATTTGCCAGAACCACAGAGACACGTTCTTTCATTATTCACCCATCAGATTATGTGATAAAGCAGCCATCAATCATTTTCTTCGGCACCTCCTGGCGGCTGCATCATTCCTCGTCCCAAATCATTCATCTCCCAGTAAAGAAAAGCCAATGTCACCACAGCTTACAGCAGAAATCTTTGCGCCCGCCCTCCTACTTTGGAGACACGACGACGATATCCAATAGATCTCGGCAACTACATAACTGCTCCTGACAGCTGATACCAGAACTGCCAACGTGGCACATTATCACGAACATCTAATTTAATCTTTCTTACGTTGATTCATTCATATGTGGTGAAGATGACATACTCGCAAGCAAACACGCACACCAACATAAACCCTCACATGTTCGCATAAAGTTGGAAAACATCCCCCTTTGACACTGGATCATTTAGCCAAAGTTACTCCCTCCTACACAAATCCTGGGGCAAAGACTTTTCGCCCTAGGAGTAAAATCCTCGACAAATCTCGGCACATTCCTTGTCTACGGTGTCAAGTGATTGGTGGAGTTTCCCACGAAGCACGGAGCCCTCGAATCCTGCTTGGTTAGGGGGGATAGAAGGTGTGGGTGGGAAAATTACTTCAAACTTATCATCGACACACTGAGTACGTTCGACTTGCTACCCCAAATCTGTACGGTAATCCATTTGATTGAGGCATGCGGCTCAAAAGCCATTTCCTTTTAACGTATGTAAGTAGAAGTCATTGAGATTGGGGTAATTTGCTTGATTGGAAATTTACATTAACACCCGGGCCGGGACTGAACTGAGACTACTGGAAGAGTTTTGCGTTCGTGTCAAGGACGTTGATTTTAATTTTCGATCAAATCTTTTTTGGAAGATTTCTGGATATTGAAAATTTGTTTCAAAACTGATCGCAGGAATGAGTTGGGATGTATTCAAATTTTCAGCATGTTTTACAGTATCGTACGCAGCATTAAATAAGCAAGACTCATCGAGTTTTTGGAAATTTATAAATAGCCACCGCCTTAAGAATACGATTCCCTCTACGGCAGGGGTCGGGGAGCTTTTTAAATCATTACCTCAAAACATTTTTATTTAAGTTGATATTACCCCATAACGAAGAGCAAAAAAACGAAATCGAAATTTTTTCAGCATCTTCATATCATGCACCAACAAATTGCAAAATGAAAACATACACTTTTCACTCCCAAAATATTCACTGTTACCCCCAAGTATTTCACTTTTACCCCATTTGGGGTAATTTACCCCGGTTCCCCGACCGCTGCTCTACGGTATCGTTTCATGACCGCACCGTGAGTAGCGTCAGGGAATCAGCTGGTTTATTTCCTTAACTCTTCAGCAGCGTTTATAACGCGTTTCCTGAACAAGTCGTTATTTCTTCGAGTGGAATCAGCACTTTTCAGAAGCTGCTCGACCTAAAAAATCTCTCAAATTTCTTCTTGTTTGCAATAAAACTTAATGTATAAAATATAGACAATGAATATGCTTGAAACCCTAAATTCATTTTTTTGTTAGGCATTGGAGCTCTATTTTAATTTTATCACTAAAATAGATTTAAAATTTCCCTCTTTTTAACGAACACACACATTGGGTAGATCTTAGGGAAATTAATATTTTTTGAAGAGATCTTCTTTCCTTAACTTTCGTATATCTTTCGAAGTTATGATGGCTAGCATCTTACAAATGCGAGTCGTATTTAAAAACAATGCAATAATTGCATGTTAATTTTGAAAAAGCCAAACATTGTAATTTATAATAACATTTCAAAACGTTGAAAAACTAAATATTTCCTTAAATTACACTGCATTACGATACTTTACATTACATTACACAAGATAACTGCTCCAAGGTGACTCTAATAGGTGTCTCTGATAGAACAATTTTAATCATCAAAAAATAGCATCGCTCATTTTTGCACCATTCAAAATCTGGGACTTTCATTTTAATTCGAGCCCAAATCTTCTAATATATAAAGATGAGTTGAACTATATATGTATGTTTGTTTGTTTGTTTGTATGCACCTTATACAAATCCACACCACAGAACCGATCTGCCTGAAATTTGGTTCAGAGATGTAGTTGGACCAAGTTAAGGTTTTAGTAATAGTTTTGAGCCCCTCCCACCTAGGAAAAGGGACCCTCCCATAATACTACTTTCGTTTTTATTCCAACGTATCAAAAGTCATGGCACCCAATTTGTCAACCGATTTTCATTTCCTTTGTTGGCGTGGTTATTTTCACCATCACCATGGGCTGGGCATTAGAAACGACCATCCAAAGTTCACGTGTACTGTAAAGCATATAAAAGCTTGCTGAGCATTAAAAATTTGAAACGGAAAATTTTGGCGGGTGTTTTTTGTCCTTCTACTGTTCAAAGCACGTGATACCGGTACAAGATATTTGGATGCAATATTATGCCTACATTTTGAATTGAAAAATACAACTAGCCTGTTAGTAATTATTGACAGGAATTTTAGCGGCTTTCAAAGTGCTCTTTACCACCGCTGGGGGACTTTAAGGGTCTACAAAAACATACAGTGAACTGAACAAAGAATAATGAATTGACTTTTTAAGCTGAACAACTATTTGGACTGAGTGTTGAAAAACTTATGAACCGATTTTTATAAATTCCAGCTTTTAAGAGCTAACCATTTTCATATTTTTGTGATTTTTCATAGAGAACGAAAAATTTATTAGATTCAGCCTTCAGCCTATTAGATAGCCTTCGAGGAATTCAAAATTGATTAGGAAATTAAATCTAAGGTTTTGAGTTTTATACAATTCAATTCCATTGACCAATTTCTAACTTTTGTGTCATTTTTGGTCATCAATGTGACTTGACAACATTGATCACTTTCCACAATAGTTAATGGGATGATTGTGTTCAACAATGGAACTTGAAATATAATTCAAATAAAATCTATTTCATAACATTATAATGATAACTTCGGTTCAGAGATAGTTTGTTTTCGATAACTTCAAAAAACTATTAGTGGAACTTTCAACATTTAAAAACAAATAGATAAGCAGTGTGATTCTGTAAAGCACACATACAATTGAAAACATGCAAAGAGAATTTCAAACATGGTTCAACAATATTTGAAAGTCTTTTTTGAAAGTTTCTAAGTAAATAAAACTTGAATATACCATTGTACAAGGAGATCATCCAACTTGAAAAGTGGGATTTTTATTTAATGGGGGATGTGAAAGTTTAAAAAAAAAAACAGTTTTTTTACTGAAGATGTCAGGTAGATGCAATTCAAGCTTCTTAGAAATGGTGGGTGAAAAAAATATTTGTTATGATAGGATGAACAAGCATTCAAGGGAAATAGTTTTGAAAGATTTGAATTGAAACAAACCTCATAACTATAAGTTTTTATAAATTTTGAACACGAGTAAAATAATAAATAATCTCAATCAATATCTAAAAAAGACAAACAACATTTCTTATATCAAATTGAGAATACAAAGCTTCAATAATTTCGAAAATTCCTACGACTCATTTTGATTTATATTTTATGCGAACCCGAGCAAGGCCGGGTAAAATCAGCTAGTTCGAAATAATCCATTGAGGGGTCTAGAACATTTTTTTAAAGATTTATTAACCTTTTCAATGGTTTTTTCAAAGAAAAAATCTGTTTGAAAAGTTGTCTAACCTTAAACGTTATTTCTATTCTATATATCAATAAGATGATTTAATCGGAAAGTTCCTGGCTACAACTTTGTTCAAGACGTCAAAGTTATACAAATTGAGGGATAAGAGTTGGAATGTCGCAAACAGAATGATTATTATATCATTTGGAAAATCTTATTAACCCTCATCCGCATTAGATTTCATTACCCTAATCAGCACTAGGAGTGTCAATTTGACACCACAAGCACAAATCTTTATAACTTTTGGCGTGTTAAACCGATTTAAACAAAACTCACATCAAAAGAAACCTTGTAATGTCAGTAAAATATGTTTAGAACATTATATACAGCTAAAGTTACAAGTTTTCTCGTTATTCAGCATGAAAGAAAAAAAATCCGAAAAAACATGCCTCACGAAACCTGCTGTAGTTCATATATTACACGTCCAAAAAAATATTTGCCTTATGCATATGAAAGCTGAAGTTAATGCCTACATCATGAAGACAAGAAATATTTTTTTTAATTTTTTTTTAATGAAATTGTCACAAAAAGTTAAAAAAAGTGGTCTAGTTTTCATTCGATTGCTAGTAAATACTGTTTGAGCGATGGTAGAGTGTTTTAAAAAATATGACTACAAACTTTATTGAAATTCTAACATTTTGCTGTCTTTAGATTTTCGATGCATCAAAAATTGAAATTACTGGAATTTTTCAAAGTTGGCTACTTTGCGCGATTTTTTCACTAATTGAAATTTCATCTGTTTTTGTGGTCCTCCGTCAGGTTGTACCCGGATTTTCAGTGCTTTCTCGCCGTTTGAAGCAATCAAAACTATATCCATTGAAAAGGGAATTTAATCTACATTCTAGTGAGGTGCAACAAATCACGCTGTGAGATTTCACAAAAATATGAAAATTATAAACGTAAAATCATTCCTGAATTTCTAGAACTACAAGCAGCGCGTCCAGCAAAACGTGTTTGTTTGCTCTCCGAGTAGGTACGGTGGGTGGTGATTTAGGCAGAGAGCGAAGCCGACAGACGAAATAATGATGCGTGTCGTACGTTTCTCGGTTGGAAATTTTCTATTGACAGTAGTTCTCGTTTGCTAGTCACGACACGCATCATTATTTCGTCTGTCGGCTTCGCTCTCTGCCCGAATCACCACCCACCGTACCTACTCGGAGAGCAAACAAACACGTTTTGCTGGACGCGCTGCTTGTAGTTCTAGAAATTCAGGAATGATTTTACGTTTATAATTTTCATATTTTTGTGAAATCTCACAGCGTGATTAGTTGCACCTCACTAGAATGTAGATTAAATTCCCTTTTCAATGGATATAGTTTTGATTGCTTCAAACGGCGAGAAAGCACTGAAAATCCGGGTACAACCTGACGGAGGACCACAAAAACAGATGAAATTTCAATTAGTGAAAAAATCGCGCAAAGTAGCCAACTTTGGAAAATTCCAGTAAATTCAATTTTAGTTGCATCGAAAATCTAAAGACAGCAAAATGTTAGAATTTCAATAAAGTTTGTAGTCATATTTTTTAAAACACTCTACCATCGCTCAAACAGAATTTACTAGCAAGCGAATGAAAAGTAGGTTTTTTAGACCACTTTTTTGAACTTTTTGTGACCATTTCATTAAAAAAAATTAAAAAAAATATTTCTTGTCTTCATGATGTAGGCATTAACTTCAGCTTTCATATGCATAAGGCAAATATTTTTTTGGACGTGTAATATATGAACTACAGCAGGTTTCGTGAGGCATGTTTTTTCGGATATTTTTTCTTTCATGCTGAATAACGAGAAAACTTGTAACTTTAGCTGTATAGAATGTTCTAAACATATTTTACTGACATTACAAGGTTTCTATTGATATACGTTTTATATTAAGTTCATATTAATTCAAACGACTTAAATAGATTTTACTTTTGTGGTGTCAAAATGACACCAAAAGTCGGAAAAGGGAGTTTTTTTGTCCAGGCTTCCAGGGTTCGTCCATAAAAAAGTAAAGATGCAATATTGAAGAACTTTTGAATTGATTTAGGGTCCCCGAAGACATTTTTGTATTTTGAAGCTTCTGAAAAAAGTTACAAGCCTTCAAACTTGCAATGGTGTCAAAATGACACCCTAATGCGGATGAGGGTTAAATATCTCATCGCTGACTAGACCAGACCAGACCAGAAATAGTATCCTGAAGACTCAGTTTTTGATTGTAAAGTTATCAAATATTCAGGATAATCCCGATCCAAATCCTGATCCTAATCCTGATCCTATTCCTGATCCTAATCCTGATCCTAATCCTGATCCTTATCCTGATCCTAATCCTGATCCTAATCCTGATCCTAATCCTGATCCTAATCCTGATCCTAATCCTGATCCTAATCCTGATCCTAATCCTCATCCTAATCCTGATCCTAATCCTGATCCTAATCCTGATCCTAATCCTGATCCTAATCCTGATCCTAATCTTGATCCTAATCCTGATCCTTATCCTGATCCTAATCCTGATTTTAATCCTGATTCAAATCCTGATCTTTAACCTGATCCTAATCCTGATCAAAATCCTGATGCTAATCTTGATCCTTATCCTGAAACTAATCCTGATCCTAATCCTTATCCTAATCCTGATCAAAATTCTGATCCTAATCCTGATCCTAATCCTGATCCTAATCCTGATCCTAATCCTGATCCTATTCGTGATTTTAATCCTGATCCTAATCCTGATCCTAATCCTAATCCTAATCCTGATCCTAATCCTGATCCTAATCCTGATCCTAATCCTGATCCTTATCCTGATCCTAATCCTGATCCTTATCCTGATCCTAATCCTTATCCTAATCCTGATTTTAATCCTGATCCTTATCCTGATCCTAATCCTAATCCTAATCCTGATCCCAATCCTGATTATAATACAGATCATTATCATGATCGTTATTCTGATCGTTATCCTCATCCTAACCCTGATCAAATTCTGATCCTTATGGTGATCACAATCCTGATTTTAATCCTGATTCTATTTCTGATCCTTATCCAGATCCAAATCCTAGTTCTTATATTAATAATAATCCTGCTCTTCATTCTTAACCTTGTCCTGATCTGAATCTTGATTCATACTCTGGTCCATGTCGGATTCTTCTCTCACTCTTCTGGACAACAATATCAATAAACATCTATCACCGCCATAATTCGTTAATCAACTGACCCATTTTCGTTTTTCTCTTTTTTTTTTCTTTAACCGTTTCTGAAAAAGCCTTTTACACGCTCAGAAAATAATATTCAATTGAATGTATATATTGATCAAAAGGATTAACCATTCTCATCTGTATCCTACAGTCCATAACCTGATTCAAATTCTGATACTAATCCTCATCCTAGTTATGTTGCTAATTTTGATCCTATTCCTAATGCTGATCGCAATACTGATACTTATCTTGATCCTTTTCCTGGACCTTATTCTGATCTTTCATCTTATCTTGATCCTGATTCAAATCCTGAATGTTATGCTGAACCTAATTTTGATCAAAATCATAAAACTTATCCTGATCCTTATCCTGATATCAATCCTGATCCAAATTTCGACCACAATACTTATCTTTATCCAGATCCCCACTATGATTTAATTTAAATCCTTACCTTATATCCATCCTAATTTTTATACTGATCTTAATCCTCACTCTGATCTAATTCCTGTTCCTTATTCTGCTTCCTATCCTGATCCTTATCCAGATTCTAATCTTAATGGTAGCTCTAATGATTATGATAGCAATCTGCCAACCTTAGTTTAACGTGATCGCATTCAAAATCAACGTTGTGTTCCAGATCCCAAAAATATTCCTGACAAAGATTTTAAATTTCTGTTCGTTCATGTCGATTCATGATATGGACGTAACCCATTCTGTTTCTGATTCTTCTTCTGAACGTGATTTTTGTTCATCCTTTACTATACTTTATTATTTTTAATTATTACTTGTAGATTTTCCTTATTGTTATCATTATCCAAATTTTGGTACGGATCTTGATCCTTATTTTGATCTAAGCCCTGATCTTGATCTGAACAAGTTCTAGATCCTGAGCCTTTCCTTCAAACTGAATCTTTACCTAATCATAATTCTTATTATTTTTATGATCGCTATCCTGAGTCTAATCTTAAAGCTTATCTTGACATAGACCCTGACTTTTATCCTGATCCTGTCCTTCATCCTGCTTATTATTCTCATCATGATATCTTGGATTGTGATTAATCCACTTTTGCTGCTCAAAGATGTCTTTAGAAATCGTATACCGGCAGCGGCGGCAGCACACCAATAACCACTCTCTCTCTCTTACTTGCTTTCAAAGAAATTTTGTTTGTGCCCCTTCTACAGGCCTTCAAATATGAATGAATCTAAGCTAAACCAAGCTCATTAACTTCCTTCAAGGTTGTGAAAAGCGGTTGCTGCTTGATACCTAAGCTAACTGCTAGAAGGTTGTCATCAAGTAACATTTTTTTATTTATTTTTCATCAGAACATCACATTCGAATTATTGCGAAAAGTTCTTCAAACATTTTGTCCGAAAATTACTGGATAATGAATTCAAGCATTTGTTGTCGGTGGTTAGTGTTTTGCCTTTTTAACTCAATCATCCTGAAGTGTCATTTTGCGCAGTCTGATTTGACATTTAAATACATTACTTATAAAATGAATGAGTTTGAGTATGGAAAATCATCAAATAATTTCCATATGACTTACTTTCTCTTATGGATCGTTGTACAGATTGCACTACATGTGCAGAAACGAACAATTTGTACACAAAATTATCCCCAAGAATGTTTACCGGGTTACGGGATTTCCCAGTACCTTAGACTTCTAGTGCCAAACTAGTAAACATCTACCGTTGGTAGAAACCAAATCAATATTTGCTATTCCAACCCCGACACAGTTTATACAAACTAAACAATATCAAGAAATCGCCCCAATCCGATTACCGCTGCCTAAACGCAAACATACGTATCGTCATGCATTATATCAGATCCTAATTAATTTACTATCTTGCTTCAATCTTCCTCTGTTTTGCTTTGAAACTCGATTGTTCAGGTTACGGCATCCGACGGGGACGTCGAGCGCCCAAACAACATCATCTACTTCCTGACCGGTCCCGGGATCGATATCGAAAATCCATCGGAGAGCAATTTCGATATCAACAAGGCAACGGGGGAGATATTCGTGTTGAAGGTAAGAAGTTTCGTTGCTGCGTTTACTTGTATGTTCATTATGCTAATTGAATCAATGCGTTCTGATTTCTGACGACTCCATTTCATCGGACCTGGTGTAGCCTCTGAACCGTGATCCGCCACACGGGAGGGCATCCTGGAAGTTTACCGTCTTTGCGCAGGACGAGGGAGGCGAGGGATTGGTCGGTTTCACCGAGGTGCAGATCAACTTGAAGGATGTCAATGACAACGCGCCGGCTTTTCCGCAGGGGATTTACTATGGTAATGTTACCGAAAATGGGACCGTTGGGATGTACGTTATGACGATTAAGGCTGAGGATTACGACGATGTGAATGAGGGGACGAATGCCAAGATTGTTTATTCGATCGAAAAGAATGCGATTGAGGAGGAAACTGGACTGCCGATTTTCGATATCAATCCGGATACCGGGGTCATCAAGACGGCCGTTTGCTGTTTAGATCGGGAGAAGACGCCGGATTACTCGCTGCAGATTGTGGCAACCGATGGTGGGGGTTTAAAGGGTACGGGAACGGCGTCGATCAAGGTGAAGGATTTGAATGATATGCCGCCGCATTTTACCAAGGATGAATGGTTTGTGGAAGTTGAGGAAACGGACGGAAATGTGCTGCCGGATGCACCGATTTTGACGGTGACCGTGAATGATGACGATGAGATTAATAACTTTCAGTATAAGATTATTGGGGGTAGTGGATATGGAGCAGATAAGTTCGCCATGATCAAGAACGTCGATGGTACTGGAAGTTTGAAGGTAGTTCAACCTCTGGATTTTGAGGACCCAATGCAGATCAATGGGTTCCGGTTTCGTATTCAGGTGATCGATAACGAGGGTATCAACGATACGGACAAATATCACGTTGCTCATTCGTGGGTGATAGTTAAGCTGAAAGATATTAATGATAATACTCCGAGGTTCCGGAGGCCACACATGGAGGCAACGGCAGCAGAGAACGACGAAGTTGGTAAATCGTTGGTCAGCTTCAAAGCCATTGACATCGATAAAGCTGGCAAGAGTAAGATCACCTACATGATCAATCGAGCAACCGATAGGAAACGGCAGTTCTCAATCAACGAAGAAGGAACGGTGAGCATACAAAGAGAACTGGATCGAGAAGCGATCTCCAAGTACAGTCTTGAAATATTAGCCATCGACGATGGTGTTCCAGCAAGAACAGCTACGGCAACGCTAACGGTAGAGGTGAAAGACGTAAACGACAATGCACCGGTGTTTGCAGAACAATACACTCCGATACTGTTGGAGAATTCTCCCCCGTCGAAAATAATCGACATTGCAGCCACCGATCGGGACGATCGGAAAGTTGGCAATGGGCCTCCATTTCAGTTCCGAATGGATCCAGAAGCTGACGATGGAATTCGGACGTCTTTTAAGGTCGAACAGAACAATACAGGGGATGGAATGGCGATTATTTCTTCACTGAGATCTTTTGATCGAGAGTATCGAAAGCAGTACGAAATCCCGATAGTTATTAAGGACTCGGGAAGTCCACCTCAAACGGGTACGAGTACGTTAACCGTTACAATCGGAGATTTAAACGACAACATAATGCAAGCTGGTTCGAAAGAAGTCATCGTCTACAACTATCAAGGTCAAGCTCCTGATACAACCATCGGTAGGATCTTCGTCAATGATTTGGATGATTGGGATACCTCGGATAAGTTGTTCTATTGGGATGAAGTTGAAAACCCTAGATTTAAGCTGGATGACACTTCAGGAATGGTGACGATGAGACGTGGCGCACGAGAGGGTCGATACAAGCTCAAGTTTAAGATCTATGATCGAAAGCACGCTCAAGAAACTAATGCCAACATGTCGGTTGTTGTGAAGCACATCTCCTACGAAGCTATTGTTAACTCCGGATCTATTCGTTTGGTAGGAATCACGGATGAAGATTTTATTAGGATTTGGAACTACCGCACCCAGAATATATTTAGAAGTAAGCTGGAGCGTTTCCGAGATAAGCTAGCCGAGTTACTCAATATCGATAAGAAAAACGTAGATGTTTTCAGTGTCCAGATGAAACAGAAAAATCCTCCGATTACAGATGTAAGATTTTCCGCAAGGAATGCGTACTACTTTAAGGCTGTCCAGCTTAATGGAATTGTGCTGCTGCACAAGGAAGATATCGAGCAGGATGTCGGTATCAACATAACAATGGTGAACATCGATGAATGTTTAGCCGAAAATGCCGAATGCAACGGATCTTGCACCAGCATTATTGAGGTACAAACAAATCCAAGTTTAGTAAATGCCAACAAAACCGCCCTAGTAGGAGTTCAAATCAAATCTACTGCCGAGTGCATGTGTAGCGCCAGAGAGTATAAACAGCAGCAAAGCTGCAAATCCCATCCATGTTTAAACGGAGGACGCTGCTCGGACAGTAAGTCAGGAATACGCTGTTCTTGTCCTCCCGGATACACAGGCCCTCGTTGTCAGCAAACGGTACGCAGCTTCCGGGGCAATGGATGGGCTTGGTATCCATCTCTAGATATGTGCGATAAATCACACATCAGTGTAGAACTTATTACAACGAAATCAGATGGACTGATCTTCTACAATGGACCCATAGTTCCACCGAACGAAAACGATGATAAGCAGCTGTCGGACTACATAGCCCTTGAACTAGACCAAGGCTACCCTCGGTTTCTAATAGACTACGGATCGGGCACTCTTGAGCTAAGGATCCAAACCAAACACCCACTAAATGATGGAGATTGGCATAGGATAGATCTTTTCTGGGACTCAGAACAGGTGAAAATGGTCGTAGACTACTGCAAAACAGCAGTTATCTCGGAAGCCGATGACGGCAACATCGTAGAATTTGTAGATCACACCTGCCAAGCTACCGGAAAAGTCCCACAATTCAACGAATATCTTAACTTAAACACACCCCTTCAAATTGGAGGAGTGTTCCGGGAAAAGTTCGACTACACTTACAATCGCTGGCAATACATGCCTGTCGGAGCGGGTTTCGAGGGCTGTATTCGTAACTTCAAGCACAACGGAATCCTCTACGATCTATCTCATCCAGGTCTGTCGAAAGCTACGATGCCTGGATGTCTCTATACCCAGGAAGTCTGCGACCTAAATCCACAAGTGTCCAAATGCATGGAACACGGAAAGTGCGTCGGCAACTACGACGAAGCCAAGTGCGAATGTAACCCTGGATGGTCCGGAACCTACTGCAGTCTTCCGACAACACCAACCACGTTCAAAACTCACAGCTACGTCAAATACGCGCTCAGCTTCGAACCGGATAAATTCACTACTCAAATACAGCTTCGGTTTCGAACGAGAGAAACCTTCGGGGAGCTGTTCCGAATAAGCGATCAGCATATGCGAGAGTACGGAATCATTGAACTGAAGGAAGGGAAGCTTTTGTTCCGATACAGTCTGAACTCCGGTCAGGTCGATGAGCACGAAGTTTCACTGAGTGCAGTCGAGGTCGACGATGGCCTGTGGCATGTTGTTAAAGTTCAACGATACGGATCTGCAGCCGTATTGGAGCTGGATGGCGGTGAGGGGGCCAACTTCAACCAGAGTTTCTCATTCGATGGCCATCAGTGGCTTTCGGTCGACAAGCAGGAAGGCGTCTACGCCGGAGGCAAACCGGAGTTCACCGGCGTGAAAACTTTCGACGTCCAAGCCGATTATCAGAAGAGCTGTATCGATGATATCAGGTAAATTTCATTGTTTACTCTAAATTTTATAAGAGTCTTGAAAGAATCAATTTTATCGTTCTCAAGGTTGGACGGAAAGAGTCTTCCTTTGCCTCCGGCAACAAACGGCACCCAGTGGGGTCAAGCAACGACCGCCAAGAACATCGAGCGGTACTGTTCGTCCAACAATCCCTGTCAGAACGCGTACTGTCCGGAACCATTCGAGTGTGTCGATCTCTGGAACAAGTACGAGTGCACGTAAGTTTCACTACTCTCAATACTCTCTCGAATAGCTTACCGATTCTCTCTCCTTACAATACGCTCAACAACAGCTGCGGAGACGGTATGATCGTGTCACCCGAGGGCAAAACCTGCATCGACCGGAACGAGTGTCTGGACTATCCGTGCATGAACGGGGGGACCTGCATCAACCAGGAACCGCGCTTCAAGTACAAATGCATCTGTCCGGACTCGTACTGGGGCGAGAGCTGCGAGTTCCTGAAGGAACGACAAGCGCTGAAATTCAGCACAAGTGCCTTGGCTGCCGTCATCACCTGTTTATTGCTGATTATCAGTAAGTTTCGCCACTGTCCCAATCAACTGTCAGAATCAAAACTAATCCACAATTCTTGCAAACAGTTTTGCTATTTTTGTATTTTTCCTGTTCGCGACGTCGGTCGGCGAGCTTCAACAAGAAACCGGCCACCAAGGACGACATCCGGGAGAACATCATTAACTACTGCGACGAGGGCGGCGGAGAGAACGATATGACGGCGTTCGATATGAAGACGCTCAAGATTCCGATCGGGCCACTGCCGGAGCTGGTGCAGCACAAGGCGCCTCCCGTACGTAAGTATTTCTACCTCAAAAAAGTGTAACAAGTAGAGTAGCTTCATCTGATGGAAACATCTTATCGTTGGTCAAATATTTTTCACGTTGCAAATAAAAAAAAAAACTTTAAGGGATTCCTTTCCAATAATCTTGTATCAAAGTTCAATTAACTTTTTGTTTGTTCAAATTATTTTTAACTATCACTCAGCTGCAGCTCGTGGCGTAGAGGATAGTCTTCAAGTCTTCTACTAGCAGGCATGGGATCGAACCCCGGTCACGGCACACTTAGTACACTTTCTGTGGGTTGATGGTTTTAACATTTGTAAGATGCTAGCCATCCTCGAAAGATGTACGCTTAGAGTTAAGAAAAAAAGGAATCTCTTTGAGATAACATCAAGTTTCATTGAGATCCTGTATGTGTTTGTGTTCGTTTGAACATAATATAATCTAAGCGTGCATTTTTGCGGAAATTTTTTTGCACCATCACTACGAAGATATTTCAGCAGAGTTTCTTTTTTTTCACCCAAATAAAAATTGACAAGAACTATTGAAACCAATCGAAAGTTTCTTTACCGTGAAAAAGTTTACCTCTAATGTGTTAGCTCACGTTTGGATGTCACCACTGGGTTGATATTGATTTTATTAGACCTAGGACTTTTGTTGCCATTTTTTTCAAGCTGACGTCACACAAAGTTTCATTGATTTTTATTGAGCAAATTCTGATTGAAATTTATTCTATTCAAGTAAATGATAGCAAAACGATTTTAGAAGGTACCAAAAAATGAGTTTGGACATTCTCCTGTTAACTATTATCAATAATTGGGATATCATTTGTTTAAATAGATCTTGCAGGTATATAAAAAAGAACTCAAATGATTTTATTTATTTTTTGTTCACGGTCTTCGACAACTTAATATCATTTCTGATTTCTCAATCTATGCTGAAAACTATCTTTACTTATTTTATAATCAAAACAATTCCGTGAAGAGCGAGAATTTTGAGCCTCAAAGAACAATTAATTATGGATGAAACGAATTTTACAACCCATGATACTGATCAAGTGGGATAGTTATGAACAAAATCACTCAGTTTTTTATGCTTACAGCTCTTACAAGTATTTTTTCATTGTTCCAATTCTGAAAAGTAATCAGAAACGAATGACTGATTTCTTTTCCTTCTTCATTTTGAGATTTTTTTCTTCTTATTTTTTAGTTGCAAATTGTGGCCTTAAGAACCTTGTTCATAATTATATGACGACTTTTGGTATACTATATTCCTATATTGAACCACTTTTAAACACAGTATTTAAGTGAGATTTGTTGATTTTCGAAATTTATTGTTGAGAGGTTATTTTTTGGTTAAAAAAGATGGGAGACATCTTTTCATATGAATGTATGTATTGTTCCCCCATCGGTAGCACGGTCCAGCCTATGTTTGTGTGGCTTGGCCTTCGAATTGCTTCTAGGGCTTCCACGGCCGATGGTTCGTCGAGGGAAGGCATCCAACCTTCAGAGGCCTACAATGCATGGTTGGCGATCCACTCCGCTTGCAATAGTCTCTTCAGATTAACCCCAGATGCATTCTCTCTGAAATATTTAGTGCATTTATTTATTTATACAATTAATCACATCTTACCTGTCAGCAACTTAAGGGATTCAAACCCAGAAGTTTTATTTGCCGATACCGGGAATCGAACCCAGCACGCCTGGGTTACCAGACTCGCACCAGCCTATCCACTAGACCAGAACAGCGCTCAGCGATGAATACTTCATACCTCTGGTCAACACTGAATTCTGCCGCACATCTGATGAATTTTGCTGCACATCTGGTGAATTTCCGCCCGTTCCAGCGCACAATTCTGCACATTTCAGTGTGCTTTCAATGTGTTTATCTCGCGTTCCAAATGAATACTTCATACCGGTGGTCAACACATAAGAGCAGGGTTGCCAACATTATTTTTAAATCAGAGACTGGTAAAAATAAAAATCAGGCTACGCCAAAGTAATCAAAGTAACGATATTTCGCTTGACTTCGATGACCTTTTTTTGGTCTTCCCTTAACATATTCACTTCAGTAATGGTATGTAATACAGTTTTTAACTACCCTTTTTCACCACAATCACAGTGGCTTATTAGGTTGTCAGTCTGAGCCTCGAGAATCGGGCAAATCCTGAAAAATCAGGAACATTGGCAATACTGCATAAGAGTGAGCAAAAGCATTCTAATCCACTGGTCCTTCTTGGGAAAAATCTATAGCTATAGCCACCGATGCCACACATAACGATTTTCCGGTTTTTATACCGATTTTTGACAATAACTTTTACCAAGAATCTGTATGTGCTTATAACCGATTTAAGGCAAAACGTACCGGTTTGATACCGATTTTTGAAAAATTCTTCTCAGACAGAAAAATGATTTCCAAAATATTACTAAAACAATCGATTATAAGACAGCAAGCCGCAGCGTAGTCGATAGCTTCTTTGTCTTTTATAAAACTGCCTTGAGGTATGTCTTTTCGCATTGATTAACAGTACATTCAATCACTGCTGGAGCCTCGCGAAGTATTGCACAAAAAAAAGTGATGCTTTATTCCGCTAGGCAGCAAGCAGTGATGTCAATTGAATTCATATTTTTTTCATTGCTAAAAGACATACCCGCATTCAACGGCTAATAACTTTTTTGTCTAATAAGATACGAAATTACGGTTTACAACAAAGTTGTTCAGCGGAAAATTTGTTTTGCAGAATATGAGTTGACGAAAAAACCATAAGTAGGCTCGGTTCCACAGAAGAAACAAAAATGATGTTGATTTTTCAGTACGAAACATTCAATTTTCCCATAAAAATCTAAAAGTTAAATTTAACTCATGTGAACATTACTCAAAATTTCTTCAATAAATCATGGATGAGTTTTGGACCAAAACGAAGCTTTTTAGACTCCAGGGTTTCAGATGTTCAAAAAATGGCCCCAAATTGACTCAGTCTCATGTGCATAGTAGTTTGTCAAAGACCTTGTGGTGACAATCAATTGTTATCAATTGTTAGTCGGTCGCGAGTTCCTTTTGATTCCCGATTTAAGGAAAGAAGTGGAAGGGACTCTAAAAAGGGATCCGTACTTCGACCCCTAAGGGCCGCCCCGAAGTCGAGACAAAACCCGGGAGAAATCCGTGGAAATGGGAGTTAGCTGTTTGTAACGAAAGCAAGCTAGGGGTGCTAATCATCGGACAAGACAAAACCACTTACCTGGATCAGAAGAGACAGAAATCGATTGGATTCGCGGCCAATCTCTGCAGCAAAGAAACAAAATAAATCCCGAACAACGAACAGCGTGTGACTCCCTTTCCAGTTATCCAAATCAGATTATCATCGTGAGAACATTCGCATTTTGCTTACAATAGTTAGTTCGATTTATTGTATTTTTATGTGTGTTGTGTTTACATCGTACTGTTTAGGCCTAAACTAATCTTCCCTCTTTCAAAATTTCTATCTAGCAGTGCATTTCGGTGGAGACGCTTGGTTTCTCGCAAAATAACTTAGAGAATTTGCGAGGAAAAATCATTTGATTTTTGATTAATTTTTCGGTTTTTCCACCTCGTGGGTGGTGAAAAGGCTACTTTTGTCGGCTCGCCAGTCCGAAAACCTAGATTTTCCGGCCAGAAAGTGCAAAAAAACTTTGTACATCCGGCCCAAAAGATACGGTGCAAGCTGCGAAAACACATGTATCAGGTTGTATAACAATCGCTAGAGAATATGGGTGGGCTGATTATGAGTACTCACTCAGACTGCTAGCTGTTGGCGGTCGGGATAAATAAGCCACTGGCGCTTAAAATCTCTTGAGAAAAAAAATAGCTGTTGGCGGGACTAGATGTAAGTCTCGTCGTGTTCGGTAACTCCTTTGCGGCTACCCGGCTGATGTTTACTGGTCGAGGCCTAAGCAGGTAGCTAAGACGGGGCGATCAGAACCTTTTTTGTTCAACCGGTAACCGCATACCAATTGCGCAGCTATGTAGCGTGACTGGTTGGGAATTAAAACGGAATCCGGTGATCGTTTGACTGTGGTGGGTTGTTTGGCGACTGCTGTTATGGCCATCAGCCGCTAACCAGCCTGCTGTCGGCCACTCGTGGTGTGGGTGGATGTATGGTTGGCCAAACTGGTGGGAGTTGATGTTGCGGGACCCCCCTGTGGCTCGCGACGGGCCCGCTGTGCGTCTTTTTTAGCGGTTCGGGTTGCTTATTTGACCCATTTGAGTCTCCACCTACCTATTACTCAAATGCACCACTTTATTGCACTGCACTATCCTAAGCTTCCTTTACCTAGCACAGACTAAAGCGAAAAAGAGGGCTTTTTAAATAAGGGCACCTGGTCTCGGGATCACACTCTGACTTTAATTACCTATTCGCAATTGAAATTGAAAAAACCACTCGATCCTGACACTTCAAATCACCGGACGTAAGCGAGCTTAAAGTCTCAATCGTCCGCTGATCGGCCTGATCTAGCTTGACTTCGCAACCGGAACTACCCGATACGAACAAGTCTAATCGCGAAGTCAAACAATTACATCCCAATTCGCGAATTCTTCGAGTAGTCCTCGTCTTCCCCTTCTGGACCCGAATAATAGAGGCTCAACTTTTGCTTTGCTAAAATAAGTGCACAAAAGCCCCCGAAAGAGGTCATTCACCTGACGCCAAAATAAGAAAGTGTTGTGTTGTAAATTTTCCAGCTTTTTACCTCGACTATAAGAACGCCAACTTCGAGGACATTTCTCGCATCTTGGCCACCATCGACTGGGCATCGGAGCTCGATTTATCGGATCCTAACTCTGCTGCAGAAACCTTTTCGTATATCCTGAACTATGTCATTGATCGTCATGTGCCTAAACGTACAATTAGAGAAAATCTACGAACTCCCTGGGTTACGCCTGAATTGCGACGACTGAAAACGGAAAAAAGATGTGCGCTTCGAAATTATAACGAACAAAAATCTCCTTACACCAAGTATATATATAGGAAGCTTAATTCCACTTATAAAAAAGCTAGCAAACGTTGTTACCAGAACTACCTTCGCCGAGTACAACGTAACCTCAAATCCTGCCCAAAATCATTTTGGAAACACCTGAATAGTCTGCGGAAAGAGCCTGGTATTCCTACCCATATGTTTCTGGATGACATCACGGCGAACTCTAATCGTGAAATTTGCGATCTTTTTGCCCGAAAATTTTCAAATATCTTCACTACCCGAGCACACTTTTATGGCAAAATTATAGCAAATTTTGCTATCACGCCTTGAGAGTCAAATGTGCTCTCATTTTGCTTGACATAAGGTGGTACACAGCAAAAATGAGAGCACAAATTTTCATACTTTGTGAGCAAAGTGATGCCTAATTTTGCTAAAATTGAGACCCCAACTACACCTCGATTTTCGAGAGCTTGGAGAGCATAACGATGCCAATATAAAGCATCAGTAAATATTGAATGATAGCAAAATTTGACATGAATATGCTCTCAAAAGTTACGGAAAACGACAGCAGAACGAGGCATATTTAGGGTTTCAAATCAAGCCAAATTTGGCAGTACTTTGCTAGCAGCATATGAACATTTTGGTTCTAGTTTTTTCTATGCATCACCTTCATCCAAGCCAAAATGTGAGCAAATTTGTAGCTCGAGGCGTGATAGCAAATTTTCTATAAATGCATGCTCGGGATAATCAAAACGCATATTCTAATAATGTTCTTATTAGGGTGTGGAAGGGAATGTAATATGAAATTGAATACTTACTAATAATACAGCATACATGGGGCAGTTAACAATGATTCTCGGGAAGGGCAGATGTCGCTTTTCAATAATTTCGACTGTCCGACCCAAGCAAACGAGTCCGAGCAAACAAATTCCGTCGGAATTCGAAATCCTCCGTAGTCAGCACGAAGTTGAAATTGGAGTTCGAATCTGTCCCCGTCGATTTTCCTATGAACGACAGCCATAGTGGTGTTTCCTCCGCTTACGTTGCTGCCAATTTTCCCAGCACCACCATCACCGCTCGCACCTGTTCAGATTCCTTCGTTGCTCGTAACGCTTTTTAGCAGACCACCTGCATTTTGTTGCTTTGCGTTGTAATGATTAGGGTACCGTTCTGTACAGATGCATCGCTGCAACGGATCGTTTTTTTTTCGTCCTTTGCAAAATTTTTCCCATAAGCACAGATCACGCACGTATAAAAAAACCTAAAAAATAAATTTTTGTTTCAAATTCAACCATTTTTTTTAACTTGCTGAGTTCCAAAGTTGTTGAATGATTTTAAACTATAATTAATTGCTTTCAGGATCAGAGGAGTGCCGAAATCATCAATTTTTGAGTTAAGCATTCCTCATATCTCAATCATACTCAATCATACATGTACATGACTTATTTTGGACCAGAGGACCAATTTTTGACCATCTTGTCTAGCTCTTTTATAAAGCAACTAATCATGATTTTTTTTTTAACAATATAGTCAAAGCCCAGGCACTTAATGTAATGCAGTTATGAGTATTATAATAAGTTGCTTCATCAGAGAGCTAAACAAGGTGGTCCAAAATAGGTCCTCTGGTCCAAAATAAGTCCATTATCCTATGTGGTGCAAAACTCAAATTTTCAATATTTTTTTTAATAAAAACTGCTCGAATTAGAGAAATCGAGCACATTAAAATCTTTGAAACGCGTTTTCTCAAAACTATCATTTGGGCACTTAAACCCCTTTGATAATAAGTGCCTCAATTGTGTACTTCTATCTAGTGAACCTACATGCACGTACACTACTTTTATCTCATATTAAAATATGAAAACACTTAAAAAAATGTAAATTCTCAAAGTTTTTAGTTTTAACAATAAGTTTACTGTACCTGACCTAACCTCCTAATTTACCGGCCGCGCATGCATCCGTATAGCCTGGTCCTGTTTGGATGGGGTCGGGCTTGGATTTGATCACATCGTTAGGAACAGGATCGGAATAGCGGCTCGCGATGATAATTTCAGTGTAACTCTGCCAATAGATCAGTTGCGTCCTTAGCAGAAATTTTTGCAATTATTTTCGGAATCCGTTTTGCAAATTCAGCCATGGCCAGGGTTTCCGGAAACTGACAAGGTAGCCGAATTTTCACGAATAATGAATGGCTTCTACTCATCAACAACCAGCATAAACTTTTTGAACTTCCAGTATTCGGTTAGCGGCGTGTGTTCCTTAAAGTCAACAATGCCAAAACTGCACAGAACGACAGTTACTGTAGTGACCAATGTAAATCAATTTTCTCCACAGTAATGTCCAGTTCACGGCAGGGGTTTTTTTTTTGTTTTTTCCGAAACTGAAAAGAAACAATAAAAAATAAATAAGTTTATTTTGTTATCCGCTGTGAAGCAATGGAACAATTCAGGACACAATCTGGCATCATAATCGAGCTGATACGCACTTGGACATTGACCGTTTTTATAGAATTACCTCTGGAATTGTAATCTTTACAGCCCGGGCAGCATCAATACACAACCAAATCAGCGGAGAAATCAACGTAGGGTGATTTTTTTTATATGACCAGCTCGTCGACGGTTTCCAGATGTTCTTCAGCATCGATGATCACAACCGAAGTGGTCCGTTACCAGCCAGCTTAGCCAGAGGCTACAGAACAGAGCACCAACCATTTTCGAATCAAACAAAACAACACGACACTACTTTGTTATTTGTTTTACACTGCTAGAAAAAAGAACTCAATTTTCGGCAAACACAAAAAAGAATCATGAACTCAATAGTGAGCTTAATATTTTTAGGTAAATAATGGAACAACTAATAGCGTATTTTCAACTTGGTGGCTCTCCAGTTGTAACCTAATTGCTGTAAACGCGTTTTTCACTCCAGTCGCAACCTAGAGGCGCTTGAAAAAAGATCGGTGACAACCTATGAATATTTTGTCACTGTAGCTAAAAGTTCCTCAATACCAATACAATGATGTTGGTTGTATTGAACAACAAACAGCTGTTTTTGGCTTAAAACAGAACAACTAATTCGATTAAATAATGGAAATTAAATGAAAAATAAACGGCAAAGTTACAGCTCCGCGATGTTGATTTTTTATTGTTGTATATTAGTTATTTTACCCGAGCGTAGAAACTTCAAAATGGAAAACAAAATTGACAGATGAATATAAACATCGCGGTCGTTCTAAATCGGTTGTATCGAAAGTCAAAGTTGTTTCGGGATCCGTTTGCCACTGGCTCAAGTTTTAAAATACACTTTTATTTTTTCCCTAAAAAAATTTACTTTTATGTTATGATAAATTATGTTCATATGCAATTATGGATAGTTTTAAACCAAATTACTGCTTTCGTGAGTTTCCCCGAAAAGAAACTATTCCGACAGCAGCAGAAAAGGTTTTACTAGGCCCAGAAGGAATAAATTGCTGTACTAAATAGCAGCAACGTTTTAGGGTATTGGATTTGTTTCACCGACAACACAGCCACTAAATGAGCTCGTCTAACATATTTATATGACTTTTCCTATTCATTTGAAGCACAAGAGGTATTTGAACACCTAGATTAATTCACTTAATGCATATTTTTTAGTCTTTTATAGGTGGGGATTTTTTTTTATTATCTGACGGGTTTGCGCCGGGGGTCTTCAGATTTTCCCCAAAATTGAAAATTTGGTTCATTTTTGCGACTTAAAAACACATGTATTTTTTCAGATTTCTAACATTTTTATTTTTTGAGTTAGCTTCGGTTAGATTTTTTTGTAAATAAAAAATAACCATTTTTCAAAGTTTCATAACTCTGATGTTTCTCAACGGAAATTATAAAATAGCACATCAAAATGCATTGAAATTTTATCAGCTTTCCATATAGAATAGTTGAAAAAAAATAAATAATGACCTTCAACATGAAAAGTTGTAAATAAACTTTAAATGGCGTCTAAAAGTACCGGCTGCACCACCGAATATTTTGCAAAAAATACCATTGTATAGCTCGATTTATGATGCAACTTTCATCTGAAGACACCAAAGTGGGCCATTAACACCTTGAAGAGTTATGAAAGAAATAATGACAATAAATCTCTTTTTTTGCATCGAAAACAAACAATGGTGGAACAACTGCACTCACATATGGAAGTAGCGCGCACTTCTAACAACATGGAAACAAAAGAACTTATCAAAGCTGGTAAAAAACACTATTTTTTCGTCCTTTTCAGACTGCCCTTACTCGCATAACAGTCCCATATGAATTTTCGTCATTTTAGGTCAACATAAGGCTTCAACATAAAAGACTAAAAAAAGAGGTTTTGTTCTAGAAATTTCGAAAAAAAATATCAATTCGTGGCTATCCTATATGAAATATACCTGAATAACAGTCCCATATGTGAAATACCATGGATTTGGTTACTTTTCAATGTTTCTTTCGGTGAAATAGTCTTTGGTTTATTGCTTTGAATCATTTAAACATTTTTTTAACTCACTTGATGTCGAATGATGCACACTAGTTTTCGAAGGCAGGTCTGACTTTCTTAGGAATGACTTCCTGAGCGAAAATCTATCGGATGCAATCAAAAATCGTAAAAAGATTCAACTTATAATGTGGAATTCATGATATTTTTTTTTTTGCAAAAGTATGTTTCTTTTTCTGACAATTGCATTTGGAAGTTCAAAAATTATCAAATTTAAGTCTCTGAAAGTAGCTTGGTGAGAAAATATATTTTGTATGGGACTGTTATGCTAGTAGATTCGAAAAAGGTTTCAAATACGGTCGATTAACAGTCCCATAATGAATAAAAATGGTGCTCTCGACCTTACCAATGACCCAATTTCGAAAATTTCAGGTCTAACGATTTATTATAACAACCTAGAAACGATTTTCGTTTATGCTGAAAGTGGTGGTCACAATTTAAAATATATTCCAAAACGGAAAAAGCTGATTGTCTCGCTTGTTTATTTTTGTATATGGGACTGTTATGAAAGAAGGGGCGGCAGCTTGTTTCAGCTTAACTGATTTCATGTTATATCCAAAAATCTAATAACGTATTCGTTTATAACCAGTTTTGCACCAGGTCACAACAAGTTATGCACATTTTACTGTCATTTTTAGAAGTTTATGCGCTAAGTTTTGCATCCGTAATTCCCCAGATTTGATTTAAAATGGACGGTGGAACAATGAAGATTCGTGTGGGAGCGATCGAGGTAGCAAAACACTGACGACGAATTATGTTCGTTCTAGTATGGTAAACCTCAAAACTGGGCGAATGTAGAAAACGAATACGGTAAAAGTATCATATTTTCATCATTTTACAGCCTGGGCTGGCCATACTGAGCTCTTCGATTATTTCTACAACATTTGTGCCACTTTCTCATACTTTTTTATCAATGGGAAAGGATTTTGATGTCCAGTGCTTAGCTCCCGACATAAAAACTATGTTAAGCACGTCTATATTTCATTTTTTTAATCACATTTTAGTGATCCCAAACACAGGGACTGAACCTTCTACTATTGGCATTGATTATGCTTCACAATGATCTTTGATCGAAAAATTAATAAGTTATATAGTATATGACCAGGTTGTAAAAGCAACATTCCCATTGTTAGTTATATCACTTAATCAATAAGTTTTGCTGCAAACACTCTACAGAGCACGAAAAAGTAGTGTTTTTTACCTGCTTTGGTAAGTTCTTTTGTTTCCATGTTGTTAGAAGTGCGCGCTACCTCCATATGTGAGTGCAGTTGTTCCACCATTGTTTGTTTTCGATGCAAAAAAAGAGATTTATTGTCATTATTTCTTTCATAACTCTTCAAGGTGTTAATGGCCCACTTTGGTGTCTTCAGATGAAAGTTGCATCATAAATCGAGCTATACAATGGTATTTTTTGCAAAATATTCGGTGGTGCAGCCGGTACTTTTAGACGCCATTTAAAGTTTATTTACAACTTTTCATGTTGAAGGTCATTATTTATTTTTTTTCAACTATTCTATATGGAAAGCTGATAAAATTTCAATGCATTTTGATGTGCTTATTTATAATTTCCGTTGAGAAACAACAGAGTTATGTAGCTTTGAAAAATGGTTATTTTTTATCTACAAAAAAATCTAACCGAAGCTAACTCAAAAAATAAAAATGTTAGAAATCTGAAAAAATACAGGTGTTTTTAAGTCGCAAAAATGAAGCAAATTTTCAATTTTGGGGAAAATCTGAAGACCCCCGGCGCAAATTGTCAGATAATAAAAAAAAATCCCCAGGTCTGAAAATATAATTCCCGAAACTTTCAAAATGGGTTGTTTGTACCCAATGGAAACATAAGGCACAACTACCTACTTTTTGGTTGTTGTGCTTTATAGATGTTTATGGGTTTCTGTATACAGAGTTCGTGGGTAGTTTTTTCTATCCTTGTACTAAATAGCTCTCGTTGTCTGTCGTCAAATTTAAAATTATCACCAGGTACGAACAAGGATGTTCCGTAGGCAGGCCGCAAGTTACAGGTTTCCGAAGTGTACGAGGTTGAAAGCGATGACTCCAAGCGCCGCGAGGATGACAGCATCGATCAAACTTCGGAGCTGATTGGACGTGTTGGCAGGGGAGGACCCGGAGTTGAACCTCAAGGCTCTCCCAGAACTGGTAGTTCAGCAGCACAAACGAACCGAAAATACTGTTCCGAAATTTTTTGCTGACGATGGGTTCAAGACGGGATTCGGATTTGTTGGTGCTCATGAAGTTATGATAAATTCAAGGTTCATTTTTATTTTTAAAAGTTTAAGTACGAGTGCTATTTCATAGAACTGCACCTCATTTTAGTTTCGTTTTTTTTTGTATTGAATGGATCCTACAGCAAATTTCAATGTTATTTTGGAATGAGGTTTATATAATGTTTGAAAATTAATAATACCTCAACGATGCTTAATTTTGCTTTTAGAACAGTTTCTACATCAAGTTATGCTAGCAGTTTGCTGTCGCTACCCCATTTTGGTCTCATTCTGCTGTCAAATAAAAGTTTTTGAAACCTTAATGATGCCTACTTATGCTATAGTCAAATATTAGATGGCAAATGATGCTATCAGTTTGCTGTTGACACCTCATTTTGTTATCAGTTTGCTATTGTTTTGGGCATCAAAGTCTGCTCGGGTACAGCTTCCACATCCCCAGAGCATTTGGCTAGTGCTATCAGGAACATCTCGCCACTGGGATTTTCATTAAACGGTATTGAAGTCGAGGATGCAATCATCTCAAAGGCAGCGTCGAAGCTCAAGAATTCCTTTTCTACGGGTCCGGACGGGATACCAGCATCGTTTTTAAAAAGTTTCATGCCTGTTTTGTTGACTCCTATTCGTCTCATTTTTCAAGCTTCGCTTGACAGAGCTACCTTTCCACTACTGTGGAAAGAAGTTTATATGTTCCCGGTCCACAAAAAAGGTGATAGACGAGATGTCAACAACTACCGTGGAATCTCAGCCTTATGTTCGATAGCCAAACTATTCGAATTGGTGGTCTTGGATCCCATCTCCTCGTTTTGTAAGAATTACATTTCTAATGACCAGCACGGATACATGCCTAAACGCTCTACGACAAGCAACTTGTTGACGTCCACTTCTTTTGTGCATGAAAGCTTTGCTGCAAAATTTCAAACTGATGCCATATACACCGATCTGTCAGCTGCATTCGACAAAGTGAACCACGAAATTGCCATAGGGAAACATGGACGCTTGGGGTTCGGTGGTACTTTACTTGGCTAGTTTCGCAGTTATTTGACTGGGCGCAAACTGACTGTTCGGACTGGTGATACCTTTTCCAAGCAGTTTTCTGCCTCCTCCGGTGTGCCACAAGAAAGCCATTTAGGACCGATTATTTTCCTTATGTATTTTAACGACGTGCTTTCACTCCTTGACAGCCCAAAACTTTGCTATGCTGATGACCTAAAACTGTTTTACACCGTAAACGACTACGTCGATATTAATTTTCTGCAAAACCAGTTCAACCTCTTCGCTAATTGGTGCGACATCAATTGCTTGCCATTGAATCGTAACAAATGCGCAGTTATCAGTTTTTCCCGTAAGCGGCAGCCTTTGATCGCGGAATACTACCTTGGAGAACAGCCCATCGCACGCGTGGACCATATTAGTGATCTGGGCGTCATTCTCGATAAGCGACTGGAATTCAAGACACATACAAACTACGTAGACAACAAAGCATCCAGAAGTCTTGGTTTTATTTTTAGAGTAAAAGCCTATATTGCAGCATTGATTCGCAGCAAGCCGTGCTCGAAAACGGTCGCGTTTTCTGTCGGTCTCGTTTTTGGTCTTGTAGTTATGTGTTTTCTAGAAAAATTATAATTATTTTTGGCTGATCGGAATTTTTTCGTTTTGTGTTGAAGTGTTGTGTGTGGCTGTGGTAGGAGTATACCTCGCATCTTGATCAACAGCAAGTCATGCGCCGCTGGATGGAGAAAAGGCAACATCTCTGACGAATACGGAAAAAATCCGGTGAGGATATTCCATGATGGCATTTTTCACTCTCTCTCTTTGTTTTCATTAACTTTTCTGAACATTTTGTGTGCGAAATGAAACAAACATCTGAAAATAGTAGGTTTCATTATAGTTTTTGCAGGCAGGTTTTTTTTTAAGAGTCGATGAACTAGATGTGTGTTTGCGGCATTTTATTAACGCATCTGCAAACAAACTTTGATAACAATCTTAATGTTCTCTATGTTATTTCAAAACTTTGAGTTTTATTTCCATAGTTCTTTTTTTAACTAAGGAGTTCGGGTTCGCCCGGCACTTGTCGAGCGAAGAGTGTTTGAGTGTCGAAATCCACGTTTCGTATTTTTGTAGGATGTTTTTTTTTACCCGCTTTAATCAGTTCGGTGGATTATGCAGACAAGGTGAACAAAATAAGATTTATCCTGCGAAATTGACCTTTTTCAAAGTTTACTCCGGAACAGTGCCGAAAATAGTGTACTTTGTGTATGATTATTGGTTCTCGTGTTTCGGAGAAAAATTATTAGGCCAACATCGAAATACGCAATCCAACGTGGTGTGAGTTTCGCTCGTTTCTATCCTAGTCGATGTTTTAAATTTCGTGACCTGCTTAGGTTGTCAGTTTTTTTTTTTGTTTTGGATTTTTTTCTCGGAATTTCAATTTCAGCTTTTGATCGTTTGGAGTTAATTTCGATTAATGTTGTGTTATTTAGTATAAGTCGGGAAACAGAAAACACAAGGAACTTAATCCTATCAAGCAATATTTCTTCTACGTGGAACCTCTTATTATTTACTGACTTAGCTACATCCTTTTTAAAACCTTTTTTTTATAAAATAACTGTTTTAAATAAATTCTTCATTATCTTAGGGTTCATAGTTCTCTTTATTTGTTCAAATATATTAACCATCAGAAGCATATTAGATAAGGTTTACAATCAAAACCATGGCACTAGTCAAAAGTGTCTCCAGAACATATCCTTACACCCACACTCCAAACCAAAATTATTTTGCTAGGATGCAGAGGTGACCTCGGTCCTAAAGCACGAAATCATTCTTTCATCCCTTTCTCTTTCTTTCAATCTATCAATTGACTGCTAGGACGTGGCCGGCGCCGTTATTGATGTTCAAAGAGAGAGCATCAGTTTTGGGCAATGTGAATGTGCTGTCAGTCCCAGACACCATTCATTTGACCTTTGAACAAAATTGGTGGCCTCGGTCAATCACGGAGTAGCAACCATTGGCGATGTGGAACTTGTTCTACTGAGCCACGCCTGTGATCGTGGGATTTGAAATGCATAGCTTGTAATGATAATTTCATTAAAGGAATTTATTTTTAATCATGAAAGGTTTTGAAAGAGGGAGAAAAATACATGTATTAAAAATTGAGTTTTGTCGATAAAGCATTTCAGGTTCAACTATTTAAGGTGGATGTGAGCAGTCAATCAAGCTAAGCTAAGCTAAGCTAAGCTAAAAGCCTATATTGCAGCATTGTTCGTTCCATTCTTGAATATGCATCTGCCGTCTGGTGCCCCTACTACCAGAACGGCGCTGAACGTCTCGAGGCTATCCAGCGGCGTTTTTTACGATACGCCCTTAGGCATTTGAACTGGCAAGTCCCTTTCCGTTTACCAAGCTACGAAAATCGATGCCGCCTTATAGACATTGACACTCTTCAAGCCCGTAGACATGCAACCCGTGCATCTTTCGTTGCTGATCTCTTGACATCGCGAATCGACTGTCCCACTCTACTGGAAGCTATTTCACTAAGTGTGCGACCCCGTGGTCTTAGAAATCAGGATCTTCAATTGTATGTATGTTCCCATCCGAATGAACAATTATGGAGCAAACAGCGCCCTCATCGGTGCAATGAAATCGTTCAACCGTTTTCCGAGCATTTTGACTTCAACGTTTCGAGGGATGTTTTCCGAAGAAAAGTTCTAAGTGCGTTGAGGAGCCCGTAGCTAAACCTAAGTGTTTTAATTTAATTTAATTTTAAGTCATCATTTGGATCTATATGTGCTCTGTTGATCAAAATAAATAAATAAATAAATAAATAAATAATGAGAGTAAACCATGTGAAAAATATTTGACCAACAATTATCCATCATTCTTAACCGTTTAAGCTCAGTTGCTTATCTTTATCTGTTGCAGTTTATCTAAATGTTAATAAGTAATATCAGTATGTTATTCCTGTTCCTATTGTCTAACAATTGGGCAAACCATATCTGTTTATGTTCAACTTATTAATCATGAATAGTTTTAAGATAGATTTCAACAACCACATTAACACTCATCATCATCATCACTTTTTTGTCCTTTTCCATTCATGTGCGTTCGTTGTTTTTATGCTCTTCAATGTCTTTTGTGTGTGTAATCGTTGATCGTCAACCACGAACAAAAAAAAAAAACAAAACGCACACCTCTAAATCAAAGCGACTTCCTATGTCACCGTCCAGGTCCCGATATTGCCGTCGTGTCCGACCAGATCGTCACCAAGGTCGACGTGTTCCTGGACGAACGGAAACGAAGGATGGACGTCGATTCCAGCTCTTCCGGGGGGCCCTTCGACGATCTCCGTAACTACGCCTACGAGGGCTGCGGGAGCACGTCTGGCTCGCTAAGTTCCTTACAGTCAGGTAAATCAAAAAAATCTCCCAAATCCATCTCCTTCCTTCAGCCCCCCGAAACGATCACCATAATAACGTCCTAAAGGGTTTTGAGTAGTTCGCCAAAACTAAAACTCAAAAAAAAACTTTTGTAAATATCCCTATAAACATACTGACACAACCCACACACACATTTAAACTAAACTAGGAGTGTTCGTTACACATTTGACTCAACTCGTTCTCTCTCCTTCAACCGTTCCTCCCTTCTCCAGGTACTGACGATGAACCCCATGAGTATAGCTTTTTGACCACATGGGGTCCGCGATTTGATAAGTTAGTCAATATTTACGAACCAAAGTTACAGATCGAGGACGATGACGTTAGCTAAGAGTAGCTACTCACTTGTGCTTCGGTTGCGCGAGAGCAGTTTGGACTTTTGTTTCCATTTTTGTACACATATTAGTGAAAAAAGGCGTAAATCAGTAGGGATAGCTATTGGTTTGGATTATTTTTTACAATACAAAAGTCGGACAGTGTAGATATCAAAAGGTTTATAAATATTAAACGAATACTAAACGATAAGGTTTGACAAGTTTAGATAATTCGATTGGGAAAAATATAAAAAAATAAAACCGATGCGAGTAATGAGTAAATGAAAAAAAAAAACCTAGTAACGTAAGTAGCCAATAAGAAGATTTAAGATATATAAACAAAATCATCAGTCCTAGTCAAAAATAATCTGTTTGGTGCTCTCTTCCATGTGACATAAGCTGGAGATATGTTTTGTTGACAACCATAGCCAAAATCAAACCGAGAGTATAAAGTATAAAACTTTTAAGTTACGTTTGTAAATGGGTTTTCAAAGAATGGTTACTGTTACAATCCCCCCACACGTTGTTGTAAAGCTGTGAAAGGAATTTATTGATTTCTAAGCCAAGATTGTATAGCGAAGATCAAAGATCTTCTATTAACGGACTAAATATATTGATTTTATATTCCCTAAAAAAAAAGAAAACTAAAACAAAACGAAAACTAATCATGGAACAGTGTCAACAAAAAACACAAAAAAAAACAAAAATCATTCCAGTAAATCCAAATGGTAAAAACCTGTACAAAGTATTATAAAACAGCTAAAATCATCGAAAACCAGGGCGTGTTTCCATCAAATGGAGTTTCAAAAACCGAACCTGGAATCTTTATGGGCATTGATGAAACGAAAACAAATAAACTCAAATGATACTGACAAAGAGATGGAGGAAAACCACACACGTACACTTCACATGAAAAAAAAACCAACAAAAAAAGACGAGCAAGACAGCCAATGCGAGAATAAATTTTAATCAAAGAAAGATAAAAAAAAATCCAAAACCAGAATCAAATGGGAAATAAACATTTGTGCGTAATGTAATTGAAGCCTGTGTGGTTTGAATTCAAATCAGCATCCGAATGCCTCCGTTCCTAGTTCACGGTATCACAACCAGTTGCTTCCAAAGGGTAAGTAATTGAAAGATCAGATCCATTTCCTATGATACAGTGTTTTTTCACTCGAGCTTTGTTTTTCTTCTTCTATGGAATCAGATGCAAATCACATAGATCACAAGTGGATCAATTGGATTGAAGGAATCTTTTTTGAATTTTTTTGAACCAAATAATAATTCCTACCGCAAGATTTAAAGCGAAGTTGCAGATAATTCGCTAGAACAAGTCCGGATTATGAGGAGGAGGAGCAATACGTACAATTGCCCCTCAAGGAAGAAAAACAATACAATAACAATTACAATTATCATACAACTTGAAATTTACACGATCTGAATTGGACAAATGGATTAGAATGAGCAAAGAAAATGGTACTTCTACCTTGAAATGTGGCTTGGACTTGAACATTTTTTTAAATTGATAATAAATATTGAATTTGATACTAAAAAACGTGTTTTTTTGTTCGAATACTTAGTGTAAAAGTGAAAAACGACTAATAATCTAGAGAACCTTACAATTTCAATAATGAAACGCTACGAAAAGAATCTGAATGTTCTATTTTGCAACGCTCATAATTTAGAACTTCCGTTTCGCAAACTGTTGACAGTTGGGTATTTTTGTTCATTACATGAGAAGTTTGCTCCGGGGGTCTACAGATCTTCTCCAAAATTGAAAATTTTATTCATTTTAACGACTTCCAAACACTTTTAATTTTTCAGATTTCTAACATATGTAAATTTCGAGTAAGATTTCGATAGAATTTTTTTTGGAATAGAATAAAACCGTATTTTATAGCTACATAACTCTGTTATTTTTCAACGGAAATCAATAAGTAGCACATCAAATTGCATTATCAGCTTTCCATTTGGAATATAAAAAAAAATGATCTATAATATGAAGAACTGTTAACAAGCTAAAAATGGTGTCAAAAAGTTCCCTCTTCATCACCGAATATTTACAAAAAAATACCATTGTATAGCCCAAATTATGATGTCAGTTTTGTAAATAATACTCTACAAGGCACGTAATTACCTGCTTTGATAAGAACATTAGTTCCTATCTTCTTAAAGCGTGCTCTACCTGCATATGTGAGCGCAATTATCAACCATTATTTGTTTTCGATGCAAAAAACGGTTTTCATTATTTCTTTCAATATTTTATTCATCTTAAAGAAGTTGTTGGCCCACTTTGGTGTCTTAAGATGAAAGTTGCATGAAAGTTATTCGGACGATACCTTGAGACGTCATTCAATACTTATTTACAATTTTTCATTTTGAAAGTCATTACTTAATTTTTTTAAATATTTTTTTTTTGGGAAAGATTACATTACAAAACGATTTGATGTGCTGTTTTAATATTTAAAAAAAAATGGAGTTGTGTGGCTTTATTTAAAAGTTTAACTGACAAAAAAAATCTAATCAAATACTTGAATTGAAAAATAAATTATTTATATTAAAAAATATACCTGTGCTTTTAAGTCGAATAAATGAACAAAAAATTCAATTTTGGGGGAGATCTGAAGACCCCCGGAGCAAATTGTTAGTTAATAAATAATATCCACAGGAGCAAAAACATCGGTAAAGAAATGACATATTTTATCGAAAGTTTTAGCGAGTTTTAAAAATTAAAAGCGATTTTTTAACCAACTGTCCAGAAGATTTATCAATTTTGTAAGTTTAGCTTATTTTGTCATTTCTCAATTTTTGTAATTATTGTAAATTATGTAAATATTGTAGATTTTGTAAATTTTGTAAATTTTGTAAATTTTGTAAATTTTGTAAATTTTGTAAATTTTGTAAATTCTGTAAATTTTGAAAATTTTGTAAATTTTGTAAATTTTGTAAATTTTGTAAATTTTGTAAATTTTGTAAATTTTGTAAATTTTGTAAATTTTGTAAATTTTGTAAATTTTGTAAATTTTGTAAATTTTGTAAATTTTGTAAATTTTGTAAATTTTGTAAATTTTGTAGATTTTGTAAACTATGTAAATTTTGTGAATTTTGTAAATTTTGTAAATTTTGAAAATTTTTTAAATTTTATAAATTTTTTAAATTTTGTAAATTTTGTAAATTTTGTTAATTTTGTAAATTTTGTAAATTTTGTAAATTTTGTAAATTTTGTAAATTTTGTAAATTTTGCAAATTTTGTAAATTTTGTAAATTTTGTAAATTTTGTAAATTTTGTAAATTTTGTAAATTTTGTAAATTTTGTAAATTTTGTAAATTTTGTAAATTTTGTAAATTTTGTAAATTTTGTAAATTTTGTAAATTTTGTAAATTTTGTAAATTTTGTAAATCTTGTAAATTTTGTAAATTTTGTAAATTTTGTAAATTTTGTAAATTTTGTAAATTTTGTAAATTTTGTAAATTTTGTAAATTTTGTAAATTTTGTAAATTTTGTAAATTTTGTAAATTTTGTGAATTTTGTAAATTTTGTAAATTTTGTAAATTTTGTAAATTTTGTAAATTTTGTAAATTTTGTAAATTTTGTAAATTTTGTAAATTTTGTAAATTTTGTAAATTTTGTAAATTTTGTAAATTTTGTAAATTTTGTAAATTTTGTGAATTTTGTAAATTTTGTAAATTTTGTAAATTTTGTAAATTTTGTAAATTTTGTCAATTTTGTCAATTTTGTCAATTTTGTAAAATTTGTAAATTTTGTAAATTTTGTAAATTTTGTAAATTTTGTAAATTTTGTAAATTTTGTAAATTTTGTAAATTTTGTAAATTTTGTAAATTTTGTAAATTTTGTAAATCTTGTAAATTTTGTAAATTTTGTAAATTTTGTAAATTTTGTAAATTTTGTAAATTTTGTAAATTTTGTAAATTTTGTAAATTTTGTAAATTTTGTAAATTTTGTAAATTTTGTAAATTTTGTGAATTTTGTAAATTTTGTAAATTTTGTAAATTTTGTAAATTTTGTAAATTTTGTAAATTTTGTAAATTTTGTAAATTTTGTAAATTTTGTAAATTTTGTAAATTTTGTAAATTTTGTAAATTTTGTAAATTTTGTAAATTTTGTAAATTTTGTAAATTTTGTAAATTTTGTGAATTTTGTAAATTTTGTAAATTTTGTAAATTTTGTAAATTTTGTAAATTTTGTCAATTTTGTCAATTTTGTCAATTTTGTAAAATTTGTAAATTTTGTAAATTTTGTAAATTTTGTAAATTTTGTAAATTTTGTAAATTTTGTAAATTTTGTAAATTTTGTAAATTTTGTAAATTTTGTAAATTTTGTAAATTTTGTAAATTTTGTAAATTTTGTAAATTTTGTAAATTTTGTAAATTTTGTAAATTTTGTAAATTTTGCAAATTTTGTAAATTTTGTAAATTTTGTAAATTTTGTAAATTTCGTAAATTTTGTAAATTTTGGAAATTTTGTAAATTTTGTAAATTTTTTAAATTTCGTAAATTTTGTAAATTTTGTAAATCTTGTAAATATTGTAAATTTTGTAAATTTTGGAAATTTTGGAAATTTTGAAAATTTTGTAATTTTTGGAAATTTTGGAAATTTTGTAAATTTTGTGTATTTTGTAAATTTTGTAAATTTTGTGAATTTTGTAAATGTTGTAAATTTTGTCATTTTTGTAGATTTTGTAAATATTGTAAATTTTGCAACTTTTCTAAATTTTTGAAATTTTGAAATTTTGGTTATTTTCGTAATTTTAGTAATTTTCTAATATTTTATTTATTTTATTTATTTATTTTATTTATTTGTTGAATACATTTGATGAGCTTTTTGTCATTTTTGTCATTTTTGTCATTTTTGTCATTTTTGTCATTTTTGTCATTTTTGTCATTTTTGTCATTTTTGTCATTTTTGTCATTTTTGTCATTTTTGTCATTTTTGTCATTTTTGTCATTTTTGTCATTTTTGTCATTTTTGTCATTTTTGTCATTTTTGTCATTTTTGTCATTTTTGTCATTTTTGTCATTTTTGTCATTTTTGTCATTTTTGTCATTTTTGTCATTTTTGTCATTTTTGTCATTTTTGTCATTTTTGTCATTTTTGTCATTTTTGTCATTTTTGTCATTTTTGTCATTTTTGTCATTTTTGTCATTTTTGTCATTTTTGTCATTTTTGTCATTTTTGTCATTTTTGTCATTTTTGTCATTTTTGTCATTTTTGTCATTTTTGTCATTTTTGTCATTTTTGTCATTTTTGTCATTTTTGTCATTTTTGTCATTTTTGTCATTTTTGTCATTTTTGTCATTTTTGTCATTTTTGTCATTTTTGTCATTTTTGTCATTTTTGTCATTTTTGTCATTTTTGTCATTTTTGTCATTTTTGTCATTTTTGTCATTTTTGTCATTTTTGTCATTTTTGTCATTTTTGTCATTTTTGTCATTTTTGTCGTTTTTGTCATTTTTGTCATTTTTGTCATTTTTGTCATTTTTGTCATTTTTGTCATTTTTGTCATTTTTGTCATTTTTGTCATTTTTGTCATTTTTGTCATTTTTGTCATTTTTGTCATTTTTGTCATTTTTGTCATTTTTGTCATTTTTGTCATTTTTGTCATTTTTGTCATTTCAATGTATCGTTGTCAATAATTTTCTGAATAGGACTCAAACAAAACTGAAAGCTAGAGGTCTGTATCGTTTGATGTTGAATCTTATTTAGTTATTTATCAAATTACTCTGCTTATCACAAAACATCAAATTTGCCAAAATGTAGTTTTCCGTTAATGCAACAGATTTCGTTTATCAATTGAATTTCAAGTCGTTGGACATCAAAAACAAATTTTCGAGTATTGAATTGGAGATTTTTTGTATTTATTTTTGAGGATAAAAATGTATTTGTTTCAAGCGCTTGCACCCATTCCCCGTTTTATATCCGATTCAGCAAAATTTCCGTAATGAGGAATTATGATTATGATCTTACATTTGTCATGTTCTTTCACGTGGAAAACGAATTTTTAATGAAACTTAGAATCGTGGGCCACATTATGAGGGGTATTTTGAGCCACCTATATTTTGGTGTTTGTATACATATTCAGAACTTTAAATATGGTTTTCCTATCTGGAAAGTTTTCTTGTGCCAAATGAAGAGTTATGAAAATATTTTGTCCATTTAACATAAAGTGATTTTGCCGAAAAGTGCAAGAGCTAGGTTTTTGGAACTATTAGATCATACACAACTCTCTTTTTTATTTCCTCATCTGAAATTGCTTCAAAATGACTAAATGAATTATGCGATTTCAGTTTTGGGTCAAGTCATAAACTTTGAACGTGATCTCGTCGATTCCGGTTTGGTGGCCATCAATTTTTTTTCCTTTTTTCTTTTATAATAAAAAAAGTTATGAAGAAAAAAAAAAAAAAATAACCCATGATACCCTACACTCCCCTGTATGGTAGATTTATTCAACCTGATGATAATTTTTTTTTAGCATATTTAAAACATTGAATTTTAGTTAGGTATAGTTTTTTTAGATTGGATTATTAGTTCTATAATCTGGGAAACTTAAAAAAAAAGAACATAACAGCTGCATAAATTCCGTATGCTCTCTTATGCTCCCCAAAAATATATTTAAGACAAAACAACAAATCTATACGGCGGATAGAAGAAAAGTTTGGGAAACTCCAATTAAAACATAAAAAAATAACAAAAACAAAATGAGATACAAACTCAACTTTGCAAACAACATAACGTTAGTCAAACAATGTCCGTCATTTTTTTCCGCATTAAGCCATTTTGTTGGCTAATAATGATCCCACGAAACAAACTCAGCAGCATACTCATAGAGATAGATAAACGTTTCGGAATAACACAACGGAATTATTCTATTCTCATCGTTCCGGCTTACAATGCCGTGATGCTATCAAAACATCGGTTGCATAAAGTTCCTGGAAAAACAAAACTATTAATCAATGTACAAACTCATATTTCCGTATGGAAAACCATTACTCGGTGTGTGTTTGTGAGTGTATGTGTGTGTGCGTGAGTAACAATCTAGCCACAAAAGAAAAGCAAGAAAAAACTCTCCCGTTCGACAATTCAAATGTGGGAAAATCTCCAATCACTAGCCAGCCGGCACACATTTTGCCCCCACAAAGCACCCATTCAGGGCAACTGTAAAACAAATTCCCAAACAACATACACAATAGCACTCGTGTAGCATAAACTTTACAATCCTGCCGGTCGTTTGGTGATGAGAGTGGATCAGAGCAAGGGAAAGAGGGTGGGGGTGAAAAAAAACTAGGATCAACCAACCCTGCTTCTCCACCCTCCACCCACGCAGCCTCCTTCCTTAGTCGCTCTCTCTCGATCCCACAATCGAGCAGAGGAAGAAAGAAAAAAATTAAACCTCCAACAGTTGAGTGCACCTCGCATCGAGACCGTACTCTCGCTTAGCAGGAATCAAATGAAAATAAATATATGGGAAAAGCTGGGCCAAAGAGGATTTTCACTTGTTAGGTTCAAGTAAATTTTCGAGGGTGTGCCAGCTTATCTGGAAGTTTTATGTTCGAACTTTGGTGGAACTTTTTTTTTTATGAGTGGGTACAGCGAACCTGTGCGTCTACGTTACCGGATGCTAGCTAACAGATCCTCGGGAGGAGAGAATGTTTTGAAAATCAGCTGTTTTAAATTGAGATCAATGTACCTGGCTTAATTTTTTTTTGCGAAGCTCCTGAAGGGAATCGGCATGGGCACTCATTTGTTTTTCCGCTTAAACAACTGTTGGAAGGTTTTCGATTAGTTGCTACTTGGACAATCGAAATGAAATTTACAAATTTTCTTCGTTAAATTAACTTGAGAAATTTTTCAAACGTGGAATCAGCGTATAGTCTATTTTATTTGTTTAACAGGTCTTAGACATTGTTTTGAACAAAAATAACATCCGATCTTTGCCCAATAGGCATAAATATTTAAGATTATCGTGTACAAATATTTGCTCTACCTAAAATTACAATTGACAAAGAGTGTACATTAGACGGTTTCAAGCATTGTATGAAAACTTTTAATAAATAAGCTTCCTTTAACTTGTCTGTACTCTAACAATTTTTGTTTTTTTTTTAAATGCCAAAAAAACATAGCTAATTTTGAAAGCCATTTATTTAGTCTAAATTTTGCAATGTTTCTATTTTGTAAATAAATTTGTATCGCAAAACTAAATGCATTCAAAAATACTACTACAAAATGCAGAGTTATACTGACATTTCAAAAACTATAAATTTCGGTGATAAATATTTCTAAGTAACTGCAGTAGATTTCATGTGAACTGTACAGTTTAACCTCCAAAAACATTCAAAGTTGATCAATAATAATCGGAATGTATTTTTTTAGGGCCTATGAATGTAAACAAATCATTAAAAGTTTCTTTGCACTGACGTTGAGTGTGTTCATTTATAAGGAGAGTATTTGAAAAAAGCAAGACTTTGTTTTGAGTATAATTTTTGAATGCATGGATGGAAATTGTTATAATTTTCACCAAAGCTGCCGTATAATGTTATACTTACATGCGCAATATTTTGTGACGTTCTGTTTAGTGACTTTTAAGATTGTGTTCTAAGAAGAAGTTTTTCATCTTTTTATTATTGGGCACTACGTGCGCCATCTGAAATGTATACTTTGAAGCACCATTTTTATAAACCAAGGTAATTACGTTTTCTGCTTCCTGAAGCTTCTTCTTCAAAATTTTTCAAAATTTTCTTATTTGGTCGAAGTTATGAACTGTCAATCGTTATGAATCCCTGACTGATTTGCAGCTTTCACAGATCGTCACCCTCCTCAAGTACATGCAGAGACCGACAAAAAACACAAACACAACACAGTACATAACGTGCAACACAAATCCTGGAGTGCTGACACATAAATTTTTGTGTGCGACACTTTGGTTTGGCACAGCACTTCAATTGTGTTGTGTTGCATCAAATCAACACGACACAGTTCCCAGTTGTGTCGTGTCGAGGATAACACAGCATGCAGCACAGTGTTGTTACGAGCAAGGCTATTTTTTTACCCGTCGCACTTGACTGGACAGCATTTCTCCGTATTTTCAATGGCGAAGCTCTTCACTCACATTGTGTTGAGCAAAAGCAAAAGAAAAAAATTTATCCAGTTCGGCTGCTATCAAGTAGGCGACGAATTGAAAAAAAAGCTAGCTGGCAGGAGCAACAATGATAATCATATCGGGACCGGCACACGAACACACTGTGTCGTCAACTATGTCGCATACTGTGCTGTGTTGCGGCCGACACGCAACAAAAGTAGATTGACACAGACACAGCACAGTTTCGTTTCGGAAGTGCTGTGTCATCCAATTGTGTTGCACTTACTGTGTTCGTGCTGTTTTCGGTCCCTGAGTACATGACATCAAATATTTCAATTTTTTTCTTGATTTTCGTGTTTGAAATACAGGCGAGACTTGTCAACAAAAAATTATTTACTGGAAACCTGCCAGGTGCCCGCTAAAGATTTTTTTTTTTTCAAAATATCTCCCCGCTAGCGTTCCAACTATTTTGCGCACAATCGTATTTTGTTTATTTTCACGGTGGACAGCTTTTCTATTTTGTAGAAATTAAATCAGTCATGTTTATTAGTCAGCTAGAAGAACCACTCCGAAAATTTACTCTCCCCTCTAACATTCATTAACTTCATGGATTCAAACATCTTCCCTATTATCCAAATTTTTACTCACTGTTAGATCCTCTACGACTCTTAAGCGATTGACTTTATAAACTTTGGTTGTATTAATTTCCAAATGTTTTGGTGTTTCCCACTGGAACTTTCCTGAATTTTTCTCGATCCTGCCAAAAAATGTTATCAATGAGCAACTGCATTGAACGCAATCTCAAAGACCACAGATTGTCACCGAATTCTACACACGTACACTAGACCGCTGCAAAAAATGACTTTTTGCTCCCATATGTTTTTTCGATGTCTTTTGGGTCACCAAGCATCAGTGTAAAATTTGAGATGATTTGGTTGATTCCTGAGTTAGCGCAACGCGTTTCAATTTTGTATGGAAATTTGTATGGGAGAAGACATTTTTGCACATTAAATCATCCAGAAAATTGAAATAGGCTTGAAATGAATTTGGTCTTTGACATTGGATTTGACTATTCTTAAGCTTCATTTTTTGCTAACATGACAAGTAGCTAAGAATTTCATGAAAAAAGTTATAACCATCTCAAATTAAAAAATCTGAATTCTTGAAAAGTATTCAAAAATTGCGGATTTTGCTTGCCTGAGCCGTTTTTGCAAAGGTTATATAAATCGATACATTTTTTGGCAATGCAAAACAGTTCTTTGAGATTTTTTATTTCCATCCTACGGTTACATAGCTTGCAAATAAGCAGAAAAATCGCAAAAATTAAAAAAAAATATTTTGAAAAATATTTTTTTATAACATTGAATAACTTTTCTGGGGTATTAGTTAGGTTTTTGCTTCGTTCACATGAATAGTACTGCAAGAACCAAGAAATATTTTTCATCCAAAGTTTAATTTTTTGGAACTCTGAATACATCTCCGGCTTACTCAAGCAATTAAACAACTTATGAAAAAATTAGTCCTTTTATCAGATTTGAACAGCAAACTTTGGGATGATAGCCAAACATGCTGCCACGAGGCTACGCCTTGATGTTGCCTTACCAACAGCTTAAATTTGAAATGATAATAAGACACATATTAATAAGAAAACTTATGAAACAGCATATGAATCCAACTTACGTCAAAATAATATTGATTTAAAAGAAATTGGAATTCCATGTTTAAAACTTTTAAGCTTAAATTTATACCAATTCTTGAGTTGATCTAGATATTCAATTCATGAATTGCTTCAACTGAATTTCAACATCCGAAAAACTCGTGGTAAGTAAATACAGTTGGACAAAAATATTTATAGTAAAAAAATTAACTTTTATGAAAAACATTTTCTATGCGAGTTAGTTTTAAGTTGTTCTGAGTTAAAATGTCAATATAATTATACATTCCAACAATTGCCAAGCTAATAAAAATCATTTTTTGATTATATGCCCTTTTTTTAAGTTCGTTCACATTTCATATTAATGAAATGGTGGACATGTCACAAAAAGGCTATTTGAGGAACTTTTCGGAACTCCAAGTCCATGGAAGGCTATTTGAGACCCAATTTGTAACTTTTAAACTCAATGGATGCGATTAGCATGTCACAAAAAAGCTACTTAAAGAACTTTTTGGAAGTTCAAGTTCATAGAAGGCTATTTGAGGAACTTCTTGGAACTTGAAGTTCACAGAAGGCTATTTGTAACTTTTATACTGTGTGGATGCGATTGACATGTCACAAAAAAAGCTATTTGAGAAACTTTTTGGAACTTTTTGGAAGTCCGTAGAAGGCTATTTTAGGAACATTTTATAACTTTCATGCTCACATTCGAGAAAATTCGGAATCAATTCCCTTTGGAACCTTTGTTCAGCGAAATCCGAACTTTGGAGGCACGAGTTAAAGTAGATATGAAACTTTTGGTTGCTTGGGTATTTTCCGAGCAAAATGCAAGGAATCTAGACTTCTAGAAAAGAACTTAGGCTCTATCGATGAATCTTGATCAACACATCCTGGAAAGTGAGTATTGAATAGACAACTTAATGTTTCTTCGTCGTTTGATGTACCACTAGGGGTTTTAAGGTATGAAACCTGATAATTTTTTGATTTGGTTAAGATTTTATTTAACCTACTTGCTTCGTGCAAGGATGAAGTATTAGTGCAGTAGCTCTGTCAACTTAAGCGCTCGACAGCTCCTATTGCTTTTCGGTAAGCTCGGCGAGCCAACTTGAAAGCATCAAAACCTTCCGTGCGCCTTCGGTTCCAAGAGCGTCTGCAGTTCTTTCTTAACACTAAACGTACCGGAGGCGGTCAAATGACGGTTTTTAAACTTTGAAGGATGATTACGCCTTATATAATTTTTTTTTCGCCAATTTAACGACAGGACTACTTTTATTTTCAAAATGCAAGTATTTTAGCGTTTTTAAATTTTTTCTAAGTGTTGTGGTTTTCGAATAACGCATGTGGTATACCTATTCATACCGCGAGCGGTCAAATGACGTTTTACACTGTTTTCGCTAAAACTTTCTTGTTCCTCAACCGATTTTTACCTTTGAAAATTCGTCATAAATTATGTATTTCGTATTTTACAAAATCTAAAGATGCCACAATGTGACAAATTACGTCCCCTTTCCAATTCATTTTTTGAAATTTTTCTACTATAACAGGAACAGCTTTGGCGGATGATTGACTGGAAAGAACGGGTTTTACACAACTTTTTTACATTTTTTGTGGGCATGATCTTAAAGAAAATTTGATAAAAATTTCCGTATGTGTAGCATATAGTTTCTAACTTCAGCTTTCTCAGGCACTAAGTGAAATTTTTTTTCTAGCGCTAACTAACTGATTTATAGCAATTCTCCTGAAGCATGTTTTTTCATAAAATTTTTTTTGGACTTAAAATAACTTTGAAATTATTGATTGAAGCTGAAAACTGTCTGAGAAACATATTTGAGTCACATTATAGGCTTTTCAAAACTATAAATTTTAAAAAAATCGGTTGAGAAACAAGAAAGTTTTAGCGAAAACAGTGTAAACCGGCATTTGACCGCTCGCGGTATGAATAGGTATATACAAAGTGTCGGTATGTTTAGTGTTAAATTTCTTAACTCCTCCGCGATGTTTGTACGTGATTAACACTATTTGTACCGGAGGGGGTCAAATGACATTTTTTTAACTTCAAATCACTTCTATTAAAATTGTTTTTTCGAAAATTTTTCTTCATGACTATTTTTATTGCAAAATGCACGTATTTTTTCATTAAAATATTTTTTTAAGTTTTTGGATTTCGAAAAACGTATGTGGTATACCTATTTATACCGCCGGGGGTCAAATGACCCCTAAAACCTTTGCCGCTATTACACTCTTGTTTCCCATCCGAGTTTTACTTTATTTATAGTTTTGGGAAGCTTGAAAAATTTAATTTTTTTTTTTCAGATGTGCAACATATAGCTTTTTACTTCAGCTTTTCTAGGCACTAAGTGAATTTTTAGTCGAGCTGCTTATAACTGACTTACAGTCTTTTTCCCGAAGCATGTTTTTTAGGATTTTTTTTCTTAGATTTCAAAAAACTTTAAAATCAATAATTGTAGCTGAATATTGCCTGAAAACAATATTTGAGTCACTTTACAAGCTTTATAAATCTATAAATTTTGTAAAAATCGGTTGAGAAATTGGTTGAGGTTTTTTTTTTTGATAACTAGAAGAATTTGAATAAACAAAATATTAAATCTTGACTTTGACACAGATACTGTTGAAATAAAACTAAACATTTTCTTCGTTTTATCAAACAATAATCAATTACGCTAGTTTACAAAAAAAAAAATCGTGAACTTGATTAACTGACCTACATGTTTAATGTAAAATCGGGCGCTGAATCCGAAAATAAAATTCAAAAAAATCTCAATAGAACCATTTTTGAGTTATGCTCCAAATTTGAAATTTCGGAAAAATTAAAAAAGTTCATGTACTTAGATTGAAATATCTCGGACGGCATAACAGTAATTTGAAATCCCTCTTTTGCATATTGAAGGTGAATAAATTTTCTATCGATCATATGAACACTGTTTTTGCGTTTGACCAACAGTTTTATTGATATTAGTGACTTTATGAGAGAAAAAATTATAAAAATCGCATTTTTTTTAAAAGAAAATTTTGTTTCAACGAAAGTTTTAGACTCAATAGTAGCAATCAAAAAATCTGATTTTCTTTTGCCCTTAAATGTAAATTCATAACAAAGATTTCAAGTGGTTGTTTATCAAAATCGGTTGAAAATTGAAGAAGTTATGGCTACTTTACCATAACTGTAATTTTCACAGTTTTTAATAATTTTACGAACCGCAGTACACTTAAGGAGAGGAAGAATTAAACATGGTAAATCTCAATCGCTCAAAGTCAAAATTAGTTATTATCTTACCAGAAAGTCACATGCCAAATTTCAGAAAGATCTGACCACAGGGAGGGGTTGCTTGAGTCTCAAACGTGAATAGGATTTTAAGGTTTTCTGCCCGCGAGGAACAAAAAATACTGGTTTTTCATCAATAACTTTTTTCATCACTAGCCGATTGTTTTTTATGGTTAAGTTTTTTAAAGCCTAAGTTGAGACAAATATTTCACCCGAAGGCTGCAACACGATTGGACTTGAAGTAAAAAAGTTATTTCAGTTCAAAGGCCGCAAATTTTGTCCAACACGCAATGAGTACTTTTAACGCATTGCGTTTTATACGACAATTTTCGACCAAAACACAATATTTGAACCGCAATAATTTTTCTGTTTCAAACCCAATCTAGTTACAGTCTTCGGGTGAAATATTTGTCTCAAATAAGGCTTTAAGAAAATCAATCATAATAAACAATCAGCTAGTGAAGAAAGAAGTTATTGATGAAAAACCAGTATTTTTCGTTCCTTCCGGGCAAAATACGTCAAAATTTTATTCACGTTTGAGAGTTAAGCAACCCCTCTCAATGGTCAGATCTTCCTGAAACTTGGCATGTGACCTTATGGTAAGCTAATAAATAATTTTGACTTGGAGCGAGTGAGATTGATCATGTTTCATTCTTCCTATACTATGATAAGTTTACTGCGGTTCGTTGAATTATGAAAAACTACAAAAAATACTATTATGGTAAGGTAGCCATAACTTCTTCAATTTTCAAACGAATATGATAAATAACCACTTTGTTTTAAATTGAAATTTAAGCGCAATAGAAAATCAGATTTTTTAAATGCTACCGTCAAGGCTAAAACTTTCGTTGAAGCAAAATTTTCTTTTAAAAAAAATGCGATTTTTATAATTTTTTTCTCATACAGTCACTAGTATCAACAATACTGTTTGTCAAACGCAAAAACAGTGTTCATATGATCGATAGAAAATTTATTCACCTTCAATATGCAAAAGAGGGATTTCAAATTACTGTTATGCCGTCCGAAATATTTCAATCTAAGTGCAAGAACTTTTTTGATTTTTCTGAAATTTCAAATTTGGAGCATTACTCAAAAACGGTTCTACTGAGATTTTTTTGAATTTCATTTTCGGATTCAGCACCCGATTTCACATAAGAAATGACCTTCAGTTTACTGAGTTCAAAAATGCTGTAAACTAGTGTTATTATCTATGTGTTTTCAAAAAAAAACCTTTTAAGATGAAAATGGATATTTTTTTTTATCTCAAATTCTTATTTCATATCGTGATTAAATATAATTCACATTTAAAATATCAGAGAGGAATTTTTCAACCTTCAATTGAAAATGAAAAATGTAAATTTATATGATTATTTAAAAAAAAATTATAACCTTTTTTATCAACAACTTTCTAATTTCAAATCTGATATGAATTTTTTTTTGGATTCGGATTTTTCTGTACACTTATGCTCGTGTCTGAAGTTTTAAATTCTGGATTTATTCGGCATTTTAATTCGCAACACTGGTGTTTCAAAAATATTGACTTAAAATTTTTAGTTCAGAATCAGGGTCATAATTTTGGACAGTTTTTTAATATCTTAGAGGTAACATTAATTTTAAATTTTCAACCAATCATGAAACCAACCGACAATTTCGGTTTTGCCTTCACTATTGAAAACGTTTCAGTGTCTCTCATGAGAATTGAGTGATTTTCGGAACCAACATTTTTTTTTAAATCAGGGAACCGATGAAATGAAAATCAGGCAAAATCAGGATACGTTAAAGTAACGGAAATTTCGCTCAAAGTGATGACCTTTTTTTTGGTCATCGCTCTGCTTTTTCACACTAATATGTGTTGTTAGCCTACTTGGCTGAGTAATTTTACTGAATCAAAGCAATCGAAACATTCCCTTTTTTAAATATTTGAAATGTGGCTTTGATTCAGCCACATTTTCACTTTTCACTCCGGCAATAGTACCCAATCCAGTTCCTTACCACTCATTTTTCATCATATTCGCAAAAATCAGGCAAATTCAAGCATATTTTCAAAAATCAGGGAAATTTAATGGCTTATCAGGTTGTCAGGCTGAGCCTCGAAAAATCAAGCACATTGGCATCTTTGTTCGGAACATTGACCGCGGATCGTATAGTCTATGTAACTGGACCATAATAGGAGCTAGTCGATAAGGCAGTTCCGATTCGTGCTAAAAAAAAGCATCGGCGAGTAGAATAAGAAGAAGAAGAAGAAGATGAAGAAGAAGAAGAAGAAGAAGACGAAGAAGAAGAAGAAGAAGAAGAAGAAGAAGAAGAAGAAGAAGAAGAAGAAGAAGAAGAAGGAGAAGGTATTTCTAGAGACAGCCGTGGGTCCGCTTTGTTGAAATTTTTTGTTTTGAAAAATAACTTCTATTTTCAACTGTGAAGATCAGATTTGTTCAATAATTTCTCGAAATAGAAATCAATTTCTGTTTAAATTAAATATTCGTTTTCAGTAGAAATTTTACTTTTTCCATTCATCATGAATGCGATGAATCAAAAGGAACTCAAATCTACCTTAAATAAACGTTATTGTGGCATTTTTGAGTATTTTGATACAGCAAATAACTTCAATTTATACCAAATTGTTATTAGACCTTATTGATTTTACCTGACACATTGGTCTTTTTTATCCTTCTATCGGAGATATGGAATTTATTCAAGTTTTTTTTCCTGACACGACTATTTATCAATGATTAGTTGGCCCTATAGCAAAACCTGAAAATAAAAATAACTTATCCTGTTCCACGGTTTATTTTCAGGTTATTGAAAATTATTTTTTTTTTTTTTTGGATTTTGGAAAAAAGTAAAGATGTAAATTTAAATGCTAAAAGAAAAGTTGATAAACTTGAAAATTATCGAAAAAGATACAACAAAACTCGCAGATTTTTCTTCCAAAAAGCTTTATTTTTATTTAAAAAACACCACAAAGTAGATAATTTGAAATTTCAAAATGTTCACGCAATACCGGCAGCTTTCGAAAGTACAAACTACAAGCATCCATAATATGTGTGGGTGGGAGTAAACTCATCAGGTATTCTCCAATCAGCTAAATTACCATGTACAGCTCGACCGGATACCGATCCCAGATTCCACGAAAACAACAACATGTTCCCGCGGAAAGATAATTTGTATCAAACATGTGCATAATAGATTAACATTGGGCCCGTTCAATTAAGAGCGACGATGTACGCGCGCGATTTCGATATCGGGAAAATTTTCCACTTTTTGTTAGTGATGCGGAGGTGGAGGGGGTTCAAAAGTTCAGCCTGGCGCTTTCGATTGGACCCAGATTTCGATATTTGACTACATATGACGGTGGTATGGATGCAATGGAAATTATCGCCTGAACACACCTTGTTCGTGTAGCAACAAGCAGAAGCATGTGCTTCGCAATTTTTGGCAGCTAATGGGTTGATTTTTGCCAAAAGTGCTTTTTCTAGGCCGTGTGAGTGGAAGGTGTGTGTGGGTGGAGAGATGATGCTTGAAGGCAAGGGCGATGCGAATAAGTGGCGGCGGTTATATCTTGCGGCTCTTGGCAGGCACTCGCTAGCAACTTTTGCTTCAACCGGTTGGCCCATTAAATGATAATTGCTATTTTCGTTTGCTCGTGATTCCTCTTCTGTGAGGACATTTTGAAGTTTTTGAACAATCGACAATTAGGGGATGTTCAATATTTTTGACAACAACGAAAAATTACAAAGTTTAAGCCTTGGATTCATTTCAAATTTTTCTTAAATACCATGACTGTTGAACTTGAACCATCTAACATTATGAACAAACTCAAGCTTCCATTCTAAAATGCTCCTTGCTCTTTTCGACACCTTAGTAACTTTCTCTCTATAGTCTATCCGTCTATTATTTCTATTATTCGTCTATTAATTGTCTTATACATTATGATGGTTTTAAAAGTTGCTGAAGCTCTGAAGAAAGCTTTTAGTGTATTTTATTGGAAATTTTGGATGGCTCGTCCATTGAAAAGTGCACATTTTCACAACACTACTTTTTTGAGATTATCCCAAGCAACCAAGAGTCACATATTTACTTGAATGAAGGCTTTGAAAGTTAGATTTTGCCTGACAAAAGGAATCAACATCCCAATTACCTTGAGTGAACTATATGTACTCACTCACTAATGAACTTGAAAGTTGCAAAAGTGATTTTTCTGTACGTTGTAAGGGTCTCAAGTCACAAAAAGGGTGCAAAAGTGCTCAAAACGAGATTTATGTCACAAAAAGGACATTTAGGTGCTTTCTTCTTAGCTGACTGGTTGGTGCGCCTGCAGATATGCTACAAAATAATTCCCTCACTTCGAGTTTCAGCTTCAGTTAGAACAACATCTAGGCGTGGTCTTTTGGTAACGTGTTCGATTCTCATTACTAAGGTCGGGGTTCGATCCCCAAGCCGGGCAAGTTTTTTTTTCAATAAGTAATTTGATACTTGATTGACCATTCTGATGCGATATATGTAAGAAAAGGTAGGAAAGAAGCAATCGAGCAGCAAATTGAACAAGCTTCGCGAACCTTGGAATATAGTTTGAATTACTGTTAAATTTAAATTCAATTTTACAAACTCCAAAAAAATTAATGGAACTAACAAGCCAAATACTAGTTTGGTGCTCTACCAAATTTGACTCATAAACATCCGTCTAAAAAGAATGAAATAAAACTCATGTTCAAACCGATCTCATTTTGGATCGCGTCAATCGATTTTGATGAAACTCGGTCAGCTTTAAGATCATTAATGTTTACATATTTTGGCCAAATTTAATGTACTTTCAATGAAAATTGAAAATATTCAGCAAGTTTTGTCAAGCAATTTCAAATTTCCCTTTTTACGAGAACAGCTGTGTAATTTTTTCCCATCATAGTACAATCTTCAAGTTTTGTGAATTGTTAGTTGGATAGTTAAATTTAATTGTGTGAAAATTTCATAAATAAAAATCAACCCAGACAGAGATGGTAGCTGGTCAAAGTTGGATCTAAGTGCACTGCTTCACGCGATTTAATTTTTTTTTCAACGCAACTATAATTTCTGTAAATCCTTCCGCTCATCTCTTCATTTCTTCTCAATATTCTCAATAGAATCTGTTTTACTGACTTTTGTTGTTTTTTTATAATAAAAAATTTTATTTTTCCAAAAACTTTCATCTCAATTCTCCATTCCTTTCTCAGCAAAAGCTTTTCAAATCTAAAAATTTTATTATTTTCTGCATATTCTTCATCCAAAACGTAAATATTCTAAGCAACAGCCTTCCCAATCTGTGCTTTTCCTGTTGCTCTGCCTTTGTTTTCCAGAGCCAGAAAAATTCGGAAACACTCTTAGCAACAGCCTTCCGAACTTTGCATTTCTTGACGCTCTGTCTTTGTTTGCCAGAGCCAGAATAATCCAAAAGTATTCTTAAGAACAGCCTTCCCAACCAAAAGGCAAAATTAAAACAAGCAATGAGCAGCAGCAGCTTTAAAAATATGCGCTTCCTAAGCCAATCTCGTATTTTTCCGTTCAAGGCCAAATCAAAGCAAACAATCAACAACAACAGTCCTAAAAATCAGCGCTTTCTAAACAAATTCCGTTTTTTATTTCCGTCGGAAGGCCATATCAAAACAAACAATAAGCAGCAACAGTCTTGAAAATCTGGGCTACCTAAGCCAATTCCGTCTTTTATCACCAGAAGGCGAAATCAAAACAAACAATTATCAGTAGTCTTAAAAGCCTACACTTCCTAAGCCAATTCTGATGTTTTTTTCATCTGGAGATCAAATAACGCAGCTACCTTAAAATTCAGTCTTTTTCCACCGAAAGGCCCAATCAACACAAACAATCGGCAGCAGCCTTATGAATCTGCGCTTCTTAAGCCAATTTGCCTTGAAAGCGAAATTTTTTATTCCACCGGAAGGCCACATCAAAACATTCAGCAGCAGCCAAAAAATCTGCGCGTCCTAAGCTATTCCGTTTTTTCCACCGGAAGGCCAAATCGAAACTAACAATCATAGCAGCAGCCTTAACAGCGCTTCGTCTCATTTACCGGAGGAACAAACGTTCAGAGCAGCAGCCTTAACAGTTTACGCTTTCCCAGCCTCTCCGTCTTATTTACCAGATCCGGAACCATTTCTAAACAATCACAGCATCAGCCTTACTAATCTGTGTTCATCTTACAAACCACGCCATTGTCGTGATTTTACGATTTTTATGAATCTCAACTCAGAGATATACTCAGACACGTCTGTCACTCACTAGAACTGACGATAACTGACTTTGTTTTGCTTTTTTTTGCTTAGTGCTTAGAGCAAAGACAACAAATGTTGTCATTGGAATTGATTTGGTTTTATTTATTTTCAGTGTTGCCGACAACAACTATTGGTTTTTTTTTACTTTTGTCAATATTTTTTTAAAAAGTTTTTTGACATTTTTGACATTTCTATAATTTCTCACATTTTTGACATTTTTGATATTTAAGACATTTTTGACATTTTTTTACATTTTTGACGTTTTCGACATTTTTGACATTTTTGAAATTTTTGACATTTATGACATTTTTGACATTTTTGACATTTTTGACATTTTTGACATTTTTGACATTTTTGACATTTTTGACATTTTTGACATTTTTGACATTTTTGACATTTTTGACATTTTTGACATTTTTGACATTTTTGACATTTTTGACATTTTTGACATTTTTGACATTTTTGACATTTTTGACATTTTTGACATTTTTGACATTTTTGACATTTTTGACATTTTTGACATTTTTTGAAATTTTTGACATTTTTGACATTTTTTACATTTTTGACATTTTTGACATTTTTGACATTTTTGACATTTTTGACATTTTTGACATTTTTGACATTTTTGACATTTTTGACATTTTTGACATTTTTGACATTTTTGACATTTTTGACATTTTTGACATTTTTGACACATTGGACATTTGTGATATTTTTTACACACCAAACGGAAGTTTGGCGGAATTTATAAGAAAATTTTAACTTTTCAGTCTATATATCTCTGAATCTTTAATATTTAGGTAATATTTGAATCCTTGTTTGAATTGAAGATCAGTTTTTGATTTTCATGTCGGTTTGTTGGACCATTAGTAATTGTTTGGTAAGATCTAGCTATTTAGTGGTAGTGAAGAGGTAGAAGGTTGAACAGACATACGTCAAAGGCTGATCATCTGAAACAGATCTAAAATAGGGGAAAAGTTCATATAACGCCCCATGTGGCTAATACGCGCCACCTTTGTTTTGAAGAATCTGAAACATTTGAAGCCAGCAAAATATTACCAATTTGTTCTAAATGCTGTGATTGGTCATGGCAAGGATGAATTTTTCCTTAAAATGCCCCTGTGTCGTGATAATTTCACAATTTAGGTTTTTCGTCATTTTGATCTAAATTTAAAAACACTTTTAATAAGGTGTCACCAAGCAGAGAAAAACGAATAAGACAATATTTTCTGACACATCGATAGAGGAGAATCTAAACTATGATTTTATGCTAAAAAATCATACTGAACTCCCAAAGGTACGCTTTTTATGGGTATGTTCTATCACGGCCCATGCGCTCGTTATAACGCGCCAATCGTAGTAGGCTGAAAATAGCATTAATTTTTCAAAAAGGCCAATTTTCATTGAAAATGAACAAAAAGTCTAAAACCATATTTTGAGCGTTAATTCAGCCCAAAAAATCTACTTTTCATATTTTTCAAAATTTTGATTAGTCCATTTTGATTTTATTTTCAGTCAAAGTGTCTGTAAGTATTGGTGTGTTTTTGGTCTTCGGCTGCTTTCGGGTGTGTTCGGCTGCTAGGCGCATATTGAATACACAGCGGCGCGTATTTGCAACACAGTTTTGTTCTGTGGCTTTGAATATGGTTTTTAAAAATCAAGTTTTTGAAGCAACTATAGCAATTTGAGTAATAAAATATCATAGGCATTTCTAGAAAACACTTTTCTTCAACGATTGCACCCATTTTCAACACAATTTGTACGTGGAATACATAGAAAATCAGCCATTCGCTTAGGTGGCGCATAATAGGGCATGTTCCCCTACCTCTCAGGAGAGATAAGCTCTGTTCATTGCAGAGCGGAAGAGAAGGTTTACTTAAAGTTTCTGCTTTTTCTCTCCAAGTTCAATACTTGAATAATGTACTTGTGTTTGTTTTAGAAAACTTTTGCATTATATACATTTCTCTATTTCGCCACTTTTTGTGAAACACAAGTGTAGAAAGACAGTCCAAACCAATCCGTCGGCTTGTACACACCGCAAATAAAACCCCCAAACTAATCGAACCGAAATAAAACTTGTGTTTTTAAGTTGAGTTTAAACCAAAGTTATCGCGAGTTCTTATTCGTGTCCGAATTAGTGTTCCGGTCCCAAAACATTTGGTCCTTCGAGCCGGATGACCGTCCGGAAGTGGTTCCGGAACAATAAAAATCGGACATTAAGTGAAGACCGCCGATCGCTCAGCAGCAAAAGTGTGAACCATTTTGGGTTCACGAAATCGCCATAGCAAAAGTGAACAATCGAACTTAAGTGATTGTACTCAAGAACAATAAAAGTGCATCGTTAATTATTCGCCAGAACTACGCTTGGCTTGGATGCAATTTAGAGCATCAGTGGACATAGTGTCAGCCATCGCGAAATTCCAGAAGTGCTTGGAAACCAACAATCGCTTGCTGCGCAGCAGCTTTCTCAACAACCAGTGATTCTTCGAAGCAGAGAACAGCTGATTGAACAGCAGCGCAACAGAGGACAGCTGATTCTACAACCAGCAGATTCCTACAACCAGCAACGAGACGCAACATCTGAAGGAGCACTTTTTTGGAATCTTAAAAACAGGAAGTATTGAAGAAGGCTTGGTGCATGTGGCCAAAATAATGCAAATAAAAATAAAGAATTGAAATTAAATTGTGAATTGATCTTTAGTTGCATGAAGTGTGTGCCCTGTCCGTTTAACTAAAATTGGTCTTTGGTATTCTATTGGCATTTTTACTTTGCTTTCTACACTGGTTGTGCCCACTCGCTGCTGTCAATATCGGGTTGCTATAGTCTCACAAATTCGCGTCGCGATCGGATGGAACGTCGAGTTGATCAAATTTAAGTGCATATACCCTAAGTCAGAAGCACATAAGGTGCATGTCAGAGCACATTAAGGTGCAAGTCAGAAGCACAGAAGGTGCAAGTCAGATTTTTGGTCAGAACTATTCGATACTGGACGGATTGGGTCCAAGGTGTTGGAATTAGTCGGAAAATCACAAGTTTGTTTAAGAATTTAAGATTGTGTCAGAATTTGAACCTGAATTGAAGATTGAGTTTGAAACTTGTCAGAATTAAGTCTGAATGGTCAGAAATTAAGTTTGAGTCGGAAATCTTGTCAGAATTAAGTCTGAATCAGTTTGTGTCGGAATTCTTAAGTGAATATTTTCGGAAATCTTTTCTGAAACTAGTCAGAGTGGAGTCTGAGTCTCACAATAAGCTTTGTCAGAAATCTTGTCTGAATATTGTCGGAAATCTCGTCTGAAATATTGTCAGAAATTGAGTCATAGAAATTTGGTCTGAAACTTGTCAGAAATTGAGTCAGTTTACATATCGCTGGAAGAACTATCAGAAATTAAGCCTGAGTAAGAAACAACGTGTCAGTTTAAGAACTTGTCTGAAGGTACAAGTTTGAATTCGTCAGAAATTGGAAGCCTGAGTCAGTTATTAGTAATTCTGTATTGGACGAATCGGGTCCAAGGGTGTCTGATTTGTCAGAAATTGAAAATCGTTCGATATTTTGTCAGAAATTAAGAACAAACTCCTGAACTTCAACGATTAATTCGCCTACGTCAGCATTTGAGTCAGAAATTCGTCAGTTTTGGACAAATTTGGTCCAAATTTGTCAGATATTTTGGAAATTGGAAATTGGTTTCTCGTTTTCCCCAATTTGGGTTGAATCGCTGCTTTTTCAGCTCTGAAACGTTAGAGTTATTGAAACTTAAGTAGAAGTTGACAGTATTTCCAGTCAGAATGGCGAAAAACGTTCAGTTGAAGTTGCTACAAAAGAGAGAGAGGCAAATAGTGCTTCTCATGGACAGTGTTGACCGATTCGTGCAGAATTATGAACCAGATCGTGATGAGTGTCAGATTGCTTCAAGGCTCGGAGCCTTGGAGCCTGTGTTCGACGAATTTCAAGAAGTGCGTAGCAAAATTGAAATGATTGTGTTAGAAAGTGAGGAGAAAAAAGGCAAGGAGCTCTACGGTGAAGCAAAGGAAGAAGCTGAAGCCCAACGTGAAGAAGAAAACGACGAGCTGCTGCTGAGTTTCCAAGAACGTTTCTTCCAGTTGAAGGGTGCGCTGTCGAAACTTCAACACAAACATGAACAAGCTCCAAACGACGACAACTCCTCTCACCATCAAGGACATGCGAACATGGGTTCTAGAGTTAAGCTGCCAGAAATTCGATTGCCCAGTTTCAGTGGAAAACTTCGCGAATGGGTCTCATTCCGCGACAGCTTTCAAAGTTTGATCCACAACAACGGACAACTCACCCCCATGGAGAAGTTCTCCTACCTCAGGTCATCGTTAAGCGGCGAAGCACTTGAAGAAGTTCTCTCTATCGAACTGTCAGACGTCAATTACGCTGTCGCCTGGGAGATTCTGACAGAACGATACGAGAATAAGAAGCTGATTGTGAAGGCGTACCTAGACGCATTATTTTCACTCGAACCGATCAGAAAAGAGGGGTATGAGAGCATCAACAATCTCATATCTGAATTCGAAAAGAATCTGATGATGCTGCAGAAGGTCGGCGAAGACACTCATGGCTGGAGCACCATTCTAGCGCACATACTGCACACGCGACTAGACCCTGTCTCTCTGAGAAACTGGGAAACTCAACACAACAGTAAGGAGGTGCCAAAATACGAGGACATGAAGAAGTTTCTGCGCAATTACTGCTCCGTTCTACAGTCAGTTGCCCCGACGAAAGAACCCCTTCACAACATACCAGATCATCATCAGCCAAGAAGCCAATCAGTGAGCTACACGGCATTTAAGTCTTCAAACCAGTGTCCATTCTGCAATGAAACATGGCACTCACCATTTCACTGCCAGAGATTCCTTCGATTGAAGATATCAGAACGGGTTGAAGCCGCCAATCGAAGTCGAGTCTGTAGAAATTGCCTGCAGCTAGGACATTTTGCGACGAACTGCACTCGTAGCAGTTGTCGGTTGTGTCAACAAAAGCATCACACTATGTTGCATGCTACGCGATCCTCCGTTCCAAATCCGTCAATATCGAGACTCAGTCAACTGTCAAACGCACAACCTAATCAAGAAAGCACCCATATTTATCCACAGCATGCTTATCAACAGCAAAGACAACAAACCATGCCAATAGTTACGGAAACACACACTCAACCACTAAATGCAACACACAATTCACCAAACACAACCACACAAATCAATTCACCAATGCCAAGCACAAGCCAAAGCTACGTAGCACTATCAGTTAAGCCTGCATCAAATACTCTGCTTCCTACCGCTCTTGTTAAGATTAAGGACCGCTACGGTCACGCTCTGATAGCTAGAGCCCTGCTGGACTCTTGTTCGCAACATTGTCTGATGACAGAAGAGTTTTCGAGAAGGCTGAAGCTCGAAGAAACACCCACGATTTTGTCAGTCAAGGGTATTGGATCGTCTGAGTCAATATCAACGAAGACCATACATGCTGAAGTCTGTTCACGTTCACCGAAAATCTCCAAATTCCAAGAAACCATACAGTTCTTCGTGTTGCCTAAACTTTCCCCACATTTACCTTCGACATCGTTTAATTCTTCATCCTTGTCACTTCCCGATTGCTCTTTGCTAGCCGACCCAAAATTCCACGAGTCAAAGCGGATCGATATTGTCATTGGTGCCGAATACTTTTTGGATCTGTTGACGAATGATCGAAGAAAAGTTACAAAGAATGGTCCCACGTTACAAAACACAGTTTTTGGTTGGATTGTGTCAGGTCAAGTAGTCGAATCTCCACAAAACGTTCCCCATACCTTAGTCTGTTATGCAAGAAATTCCAGAAGTAACTCATACGATCCTAGAAGCTGGAAATATGTCGGATTACAAGCACCTACTCCGTTGAAGAAAAGATTTCCAAACAGATTTCTCTATGAACCCTCAGTCAAAAATGAAGTGCAACGTTTTGTCGTTGCCCAAGCCAAGAATGAGTCAGTTTGCGTCAGATATGATAAGTCAGAGGGAATGAATTCAATTGAATGTCATTCAAAAAGATTTTGTGTATGATCGAGTCAGAATTCTCGTCACTGAAATGCTCACTGAAGAACCAAGTAATTTTCCCTTCTTATTCCTGAAATTGTTGAATATAGCAAGAATGCAAGATGAGTTGCAAGCACTTTAAGAACCCTACCATTGTTAAGTAATCAAACAATATTGAAGTGAAGCTAAATTTGATTCATGTTTAAGTTAAGTCCGCATAATCACTCCGAATCATATTTTTGAAGTTTCGCTTTGCCGTTTTAATTTCACTGAATCGCTTGAAAAAACCTTGCATATCGTTGGAAGTTCTCCGCCAAATCTTTTGAAGAATTGTAACCTAATCAAGAAGGCATTCGTATCACTTGAAGAATCATATACCTTTGAAAAGTCCTATCGTTTGAAACATAATTTCGCCCGAAAAACGTGCCGTTTGAAGATTCACCGTCAGAAGCATAAAAATCGCTCCTCCCTCAGAAGAAGTTTTATACTACCTTGCTTCACCCAAAAAGAGCCCCGAAGAAGTCAAGAGAATGTCATCGGTCCACCAAAAATCATCAGACGTTCTTATAAGCGTGGGCGGAGGTGCTTTGCCTCCGCATCCAGGGAAGTCCTGATTTATTTAAACAATTACAATCATGCTAAGCACTTCCCTCTGCATCCAGGTATCCCTCCATTGGTCGATTGAAATTCGACGCAACACCCACACAATCGTCGAGCAGTCTTGGAGCATCAACACCAAGAGAAATACCGTCGAGCAAATCCCTGTCGAGGTCCACAATCCATGTCGGGGTCCACAGATCATCCTCCGGTTACGCCAGCGCTACACCACTTAAGCCACGCAGCATAAGCAACAGCAGCCTGCTAGATCCATTACGGTCATGCTTAGAGGTCCGAATGCTGCTTTCCTGTGTGCTGCCAATCCTACAGCTCACGTTTGTCAGCGAAACCTACCCAGCATTGTGGAACAAACCGTTTGAAGTCCGTCCCACAACCAGTTCATTTCGTCGGTAAGCGACCGTTAGCGAATGAGCAACACCATCGATAAATCTAACGGTAGGATTCGGATCAGCATCACACGACGTCCCACTGATTCGGATCCACATCAGCCACCTCCGGCCCGCGACAAACTAGCCAGTTCATCGAGCTTCCAGATGGGAGGTAACAACATGAACATGAATTGGTCTCATCAGCAGCAGAACCTACGGTGGGACAAAAACGGCAGTTACAACAACGTTAATCAAAGAAGTTTTCGAAACTTACCTGTTTGCATGAGTTCCTGTGAGCACCCAACCCTGTGCCACCCTCGCATAGCTCCAGAGCTAATTTGGTGCACCTAATCCGTTGAATCAATTCCATTGGATAGAGCTTACATCTGAGGCATCAAGAAAGCATGTATCGTTAACGTCAGCTACACATCGCCGGCCAAGCAGTTCTGGAATAAAAAAAGTTTCATGCAAATTTCACTGCCATCTAAACTAATCTACATGAAGTGTTGATGATACTTACCCAAGGACCTTCTTCACCCAACAACCCTGGGAGTAGGAATCAGCAAACCGTCGGGTTGAGAAATATCAAAGGTCAAGGCTCAGTTGCAGGTCCGTCGAAAGAGTACCCGGTGTATTCCGTTTCAACAACCACTTCGCGCGGCTAAATGAGCTGCAAAAAAAAAAACAAAAACAAACACATCACACTCCATCACCACCAGCGAAAACAAGAACGCCGACAGAATCTTCACATTTCCGATGCAATTTCACGGATCTTCAAGGTTGCAATGCATGTATTCCTTACCTTGACAGTTGCGAGTCCGAAGCATCCAAGCAGCAACCGGCCAGCATCCACAGCAACCAACTTTTCCCCCAGGAGCAATGTAAACATCGAGCATCTCCAGCGGCTCCAGTTCACTGTATCAGCAACAAACAAGATTACACAAAACGCACTAGGAAAGGATTTTATACGAAGTAATGAGCAAAACAAAATAGATAGGCACAAAAAAGTACCGTTAGAATGTTAGCAGAAAATAAGCACAGAGTAACACAAAACCGATAGTTGTAAAAAGTACCGTTGTTTTGAAATGAGATTTCAAGGCGGGCGGCGTATGTTTGGTAAGATCTAGCTATTTAGTGGTAGTGAAGAGGTAGAAGGTTGAACAGACATACGTCAAAGGCTGATCATCTGAAACAGATCTAAAATACCTCTCAGGAGAGATAAGCTCTGTTCATTGCAGAGCGGAAGAGAAGGTTTACTTAAAGTTTCTGCTTTTTCTCTCCAAGTTCAATACTTGAATAATGTACTTGTGTTTGTTTTAGAAAACTTTTGCATTATATACATTTCTCTATTTCGCCACTTTTTGTGAAACACAAGTGTAGAAAGACAGTCCAAACCAATCCGTCGGCTTGTACACACCGCAAATAAAACCCCCAAACTAATCGAACCGAAATAAAATTGTCGTTTTGAAGTTAAGTTTAAAATCAAATTCGCGAGTTTCGAATCGTGTCCGAAATTGTGTTCCGGCCCCAAAACAAGTAATCAATGAAAATTTTTGGGCTGGATCGTGAAAAATCTTGGAAAGTCCCATTGAGAGACCTCGAAACAGCTGGAAATCAACCAAGCGACCAAAGTTTATGTGGTAAATCGTTCTAGAAGTCCTAGACGATCTAACAGTAAGTTAAAATCCGAACAAAAGTAAGAATGATTAATTCAATGAAGGTATGGGAAGTGAGGTTTTTAATAAAACGCAATCCGAACCTTTCAACAGATGAAACAGGTCATTTTTTCTATCTGATTAACCCAACATACAAAAAAAGGACCGAAAATCGTGATTTGATGAAATAAAAGCTAGCCACCAATAAAATGAACTAAATAAGATGGTTAAATCTTGCGGTAAATAAAAGACCAGTTGGCGGGGTCAAATTTTGAAAAAAATCGTTATGGGAATCTAAACGAAATTTTTAGCGAGCACCTGATGGATCCCCTGTAACATTTTTTCTTTGACAAGCCTCGATTGATTTTTTTCTTAGAAGAAAGAGAAGGAAAATTATAAAAATATATATCTTGTACTTAATTTGGATGCCGATCTATAGAAGATGCAAATCGATAGGTTGTTCATAACGATTCACAAGTAACAATTTAAACTTTATTATGGTCAGCAAAATTTCGTTTGGACTATAGCATTAATCTTCATAAAAAGCTTAAGCGCATTCTATAACATCACCTGGACTCTAATAAAGCCAAAATCAGGCTATTTGGCCCTATCCTAGAAACGTCATCATGACCAATCATTGTTGGTGATCAATGTTGGTCACCAAAGCTGATAATTGCATTGTTGAGATATAATGTGGTAAAATTAATATCCAAAACACCAATGTTTTAAGCATATTATGAGCATCTTTTCTACTGCCAGTCAAGATTTTAGATAAACTGTGTATAAAATAGTATCTCAAAATAAATGCACCTAGTCAAATCCGATGAGCAAGCATGATGGAATTGATGGAAAATAGGCCTGAAAAAATATTTTCAAATGCTTGCATTGTGAATCCATCAACATGGCGTCATTTTGGGACCTTCGATTTTGCAACCCACATGGCGTTAGTCAATTTAATGCTTAATAGCTTTTCGGTGGTCAGAAAATGGCTAATTAGTTTTATTATTATTTAATGATGACCCCAAAAAAAGCTAACTCTCGCAAGCCAACCAATTACACGCTTAGGATGAGTTCCTCATTTCTGAGTTGTTATTCATTAGTACAGTAACTGAGGACAGACTTTTTGAATGAAAAGGGATTGGTTGTGATTGACACGTGAAATAAATCATGAGTTGAAGTCAAATTTCGTTGCATGACGCCATCTTGAAATCAAAGATGGCGGCTTATGCTGAACAATAAAATGTTGTAAATGACTTAAAATCGCATGAAACCCCTACGAAATCAAAGATGGCGGCTTTTACTGAACTTTAAAATGCTGTTAATCACTGAAAATCGCATAAAACTTCCACAATATGGGCATTAGGTGAAAGGACCAAACGAGTAGAAGTCGAAGTTTGCTATCAATCGCCATCTTGAAATACAAGATGGTGGCTTCCACTGAGCTTTAATATTCTGCAAATGATTATAAATCGCACGAAAGCTCTACAATGTTGGTATTCGTTGAAAGGGCTAAACTAGAAGAACCAGACCCTGATGGTTTTTGGCAACTCGCCCGAACATTTTGTGTTGTCAAAATCGAACGATTTTTTTCTCAACTTTGTTTTTGCTTAGTACTACATTTTTTATCATATTTTTGATACAGTTAGCATTTTTCGCGTTTTGTTGATAGTTTTTGTTTTTTTTTCTTGCCATATTTGCTATTTAAGTCATTATATTATGTCTATCATGCTATTATGCCTAAATTGTATTGGTTCTATTCTAGAGAGAACTATCAGTTAATGTTGTTTCTGTTATTTGTTCGATTTAGGCACATGTGGCAGATGTTGCCAAAACCGGATGTTGCCAAAAACGATCGGGGTCTGTATTGCGGTTGTTTTATGCGATTTTCAGTCAGCATTTCAGAGTAAAGCGAAAAGAGAAAAACGACTACAACTCGTTTAGCCCTTTCACCCAATACCAATATTTTTGGGGTTTCACACGATTTTAAGTCATTTACAACATTTTTAAGTTCAGCGGAAACCGCCATCTTGAAATTGGATGGCGTCAAATTACGAAATTCGACTTTTACTGGATTCAACTAATACCCATATTGTAAGGGTTTGAGGCGATTTTCAGTCATTTACTATATTTCGAAATTCGACTTCTACTCGTTAATTACTTTCACCTAATATCAATATTAAGAAGGTTTCATGATATTTTCAGTTATTTACAGCTTTGGAAATAAAAACGGAAGCCGTCTTCTTGTATTAATAATGGCGGCAAGCAACAAATTTTGTTCCTCCTATTTAAACCCTTTCACTCAATAACCATATTGTAGAGCTATTCATTCCACTGCCGGTAATTCGAAGTTTACATAGATTTTTTATTTTAATTTTAACTCAAAATCAACACACAGAACTTATCAAAAATGTGTAAAAATGTGTAAAATTCCAATTCAAATATGTGCTATCTAATCTGAGCGTGTCTTGTTTTGACATGTTTGTTCGAGTACTGTCACTAAGTCTTATGGTGGTTTAATAATAAGTCATTGAGTGCTTTTATAGAAAATGCAAAAGAAAGCATGGCGCAAACTTCTAAGTTTGTGTTTTATTAAAGTTTAAACATAGCATTCCTAACTCTTTCTAAATAGCTAAAACAGTATGTTTAATAAAAGATTTATGAGCTTTTTCAAAATTATCTGAAAACAGATGGTCGATTCAAAAATATAAGCATTTTGTATGACCATAATTAAACCGTCATAAAACGAGCTGTACAAAAAAGCCATAATTAAACCATAATAAAACATCTAGTTAGCTTGATCTGTGTTACTTGGGTTGGCAAACTTATCGGCCAAATGCAAAAAAAATGCCTACAAAAGCGACCTATTTCCTACCATAGCTCTTTCGAAGGTTTCTAAAAGTTGATACCCTATTTTTAATTTGATCCGAAATTGTTTTATTCTGCAAAAACTGTGGTAGAATGATAAAAAGTCAATAACGTTGTTTTCTTGCAGAAGGTAGACAATCTGCTAAATTTGCCATAACTTCGATAAAATAGAAAATTTTGAGTTCTTTTGAAGGTTAAGCTCTAGGAAATGAAAAACGTCAACAAAAGTAGCGTTGACATAAAAAAAACGGTAGTTCATAGTGTGCAATATAGATGGCACAGATGTTGTTCAACATATTGGTCAATAGATTTATTCGTTAGATGCTATCTTAAAAACCATTTGAAAGATCTCTCCATCCATTAAAACAAATATGACTTAAAAACATACACATTTCCGAGATAAGCTGATTTTAGTTTCTGTTGTTTTTAATCAATATTATACATTCAATGTTCAAAAATGTTTGGCTAAGAAGTGACTAGAATTTTTTTTGCTATGTAGAGTCAAATACAGTTTCAGTTTTCATACAATAAATGATTTCCAGACGACAAAAGTTGATTCAACCTTCAAGATCTAATTGTTTAAACGCATAATGAGTATAGGATTTGTTACTTTTAATAAAATATACATATGTGTAGGTTTATTTCACTTTTTGAGCAAGATGACCTGTTATGGAGCTGATACTGAGAACTTGAGGACCTATAACCGCTTCAGAACTATCGCGCAGTTCAAAAGATGATCACACTTGAATCAGATTCGATTTGAATCTTATTTTATTTACAAAAAAAAAGTATCAGAAATCGTATTCGATCGCTCAAAACTACTTTTCATACAACAAAGCATCGTTTCCAGTTCGGTATCCGATACATTTCGATCATCCCGATGGTCGTTGAAATCCCATATCATATGATACTGAATATCGGAACCACTTCCGGACGATTCCGGTAGAGTAGCTAGGAAATCTTGCCGTTTAACCGTACGTCGTCGTACTGAGCTCGTTCTGGCTCGATTGGTTCCTCAAATGTGGAGACCATCATCTTTAGCATCAACATTATCATCATCGCCGCCATTCTCGTTGTCATCAATGGGGTAGGGTTCCTCGCTTCACTTCCTCCCTTCAACGCGGGCAGGCAACCGGCTGCTGCTGTCATATTCCGGATGGTGCTCAAATATTTATCGTTGGAAATCAATAAATTTTCATTATCGTTCGTCTGTAACGGACCGGTGTGTGTGTGTCGGGATAACGAACGAATCAACTCTTCCCGGAACCCGAATCCGGAGTTGATCCCGGGTAGGAAGTGTTTTGGTGCATGAATGAGTATGTGTGTGTGTGCGACTTTTCGTGTATGTGTCCATGTGCGAATGTACGTGTGCAAACGAGTTTATGTGTCAGGATGTCAACTGTCGGTCTGCCATGGACGAGGTATGATTCGACGATGTAATAAACCTCGGATCTGGTTCCACTGCGTCATCCTGTGACGTGGCCAACGCCATTCCGCCGAAAGGATTCGCCCCGAGTTCTCTTTCCATCTGTGGATCTCTGTGTGTGTGGATGTGGATGATGATGAAATTTTAAACTTGATGCGGAACACGTCGGGAATGTGAAAATAATTATCAGAAATATTGCGACCGGGAGTGGCTTCACCACACACAAACTGGCAGTAATGGGACTCTGACGAGATTCAATGAATGAAATAAATTATGGAGTAAATACTTGTTCCGGTTCTGGATTGAGCAGCATCATTGGCAGATACAAATCATTACTTACTGGTAGCTCTGCTAGTTAGTTTTGGCTTGGGGAGTACTTTCGCGTGCACTGAAATATTAACACTGATTTATTGGATAGTGATATTCCCAGAATCCACTGAAACTGTGTTCAAATAATTTCGGTTGAACTATCCATTCCAGCTCTGACGTTAATTATTCCAGAGTACGCTGGTTGATATAAGTAAATCTGCTAGCTAAAATTAATATCCTGGAAAGATTTTTTTTTCAAAAATATACAAAAATGTGAATGGAAATGATTGATACCGTTTAAAAAACCATTACATAAAATTAAAATTCAGCAGAAAAATAATTGGAAAATATACCGTTTTTAGATTTGATTACGTAGATTGAAAAAAAGCTCTTTCTGTTCCTCTTTCTTTCTGAATTAGAAATTTACGCGTTTCCAAAATTTTAACGATGAAGCTTCAAAAAAAATTTTGCCATTTTTCTTCAAAATCATTCATTGTAAAATCAAAATTTAATCAAATCGTTCGTTATTAAAAATTAAAATGGCCTCAGTGGTCAAAAAAAAACGAAGATACTGTCAAGAATATTGGTAAATATCACTGGCAAAAACTGACCAATATCATGACTGAACAATTGTGCGTATACTAAAGAGAGATTCCAAGAGTAAAGAAGAAATTATTTATATAAAAACCCGATTAAATATATTTAACAGTGGATTGGTGCCTTTCTTACAGCTTGTAAATAATTACATATGACATAAAATTTTACACAAATGAAACAATCCTAAATTTTGAATCATTAATTTATGATTAAAGTGTTCCGAACGCAGTAAATCCATAATGAATAACAAATGAATCCATAATATTTAGATAAATTGAAGCCAATTGGTGGTTTTCAATAGGCTAGGTCCTGGAAAATCCTGTTTGTTCGATTTCGTTTCGATTTTTTATTTGAAAATTAGTTTAATCTTAATGTTTTTTTTTTGCAATTACAGCACATGGTAACATAAAAGGTAACAAAATATAAAAATAAAAAATACAATCTAAAGAAAAATGCCAAACCAACCATGTGTTTCAAATAATTCAAAGTTTGCGCTTGTTAACCTCTCAAGTGAAGGAAACGAGGACCTTAAAAAAAATTGCGTAAAACTACAATCGTTGAAAAACGATACAGTATCGAAGCGTCCGATAATAGGTCGAATCAACTTTTGATTTTCTAAACATTGATAATTTTTGTAAGTAATTTCAATTTTTGTCAATTTGCCATTGATGTAATTTTTGTCAATTTTTTCTAATTCTTTATTTCGTGATTCTTGTCAAATTTGTAAACAATGGTTCCTGTTTACAAAATTGGAAAAAATAACGAAATATAAAATTTAATGAATTGCCAAATCTTCCATAAAGACGGAATAAATGAAAATTAAAAAATAATAACAAAAATATCAAAAATGACAAAAATGACAAAAATGACAAAAATGACAAAAATGACAAAAATGACAAAAATGACAAAAATGACAAAAATGACAAAAATGACAAAAATGACAAAAATGACAAAAATGACAAAAATGACAAAAATGACAAAAATGACAAAAATGACAAAAATGACAAAAATGACAAAAATGACAAAAATGACAAAAATGACAAAAATGACAAAAATGACAAAAATGACAAAAATGACAAAAATGACAAAAATGACAAAAATGACAAAAATGACAAAAATGACAAAAATGACAAAAATGACAAAAATGACAAAAAAGAACAAAAAAGAACAAAAATGACAAAAATGACAAAAATGACAAAAATGACAAAAATGACAAAAATGACAAAAATGACAAAAATGACAAAAATGACAAAAATGACAAAAATGACAAAAATGACAAAAATGACAAAAATGACAAAAATGACAAAAATGACAAAAATGACAAAAATGACAAAAATGACAAAAATGACAAAAATGACAAAAATGACAAAAATGACGAAAATGACAAAAATGACAAAAATGACAAAAATGACAAAAATGACAAAAATGACAAAAATGACAAAAATGACAAAAATGACAAAAATGACAAAAATGACAAAAATGACAAAAATGACAAAAATGACAAAAATGACAAAAATGACAAAAATGACAAAAATGACAAAAAAAGACAAAAATGACAAAAATGACAAAAATGACAAAAATGACAAAAATGACAAAAATGACAAAAATGACAAAAATGACAAAAATGACAAAAATGACAAAAATGACAAAAATGACAAAAATGACAAAAATGACAAAAATGACAAAAATGACAAAAATGACAAAAATGACAAAAATGACAAAAATGACAAAAATGACAAAAATGACAAAAATGACAAAAATGACAAAAATGACAAAAATGACAAAAATGACAAAAATGACAAAAATGACAAAAATGACAAAAATGACAAAAATGACAAAAATGACAAAAATGACAAAAATGACAAAAATGACAAAAATGCCAAAAATGACAAAAATGACAAAAATGACAAAAATGACAAAAATGACAAAAATGACAAAAATGACAAAAATGACAAAAATGACAAAAATGACAAAAATGACAAAAATGACAAAAATGACAAAAATGACAAAAATGACAAAAATGACAAAAATGACAAAAATGACAAAAATGACAAAAATGACAAAAATGACAAAAATGACAAAAATGACAAAAATGACAAAAATGACAAAAATGACAAAAATGACAAAAATGACAAAAATGACAAAAATGACAAAAATGACAAAAATGACAAAAATGACAAAAATGACAAAAATGACAAAAATGACAAAAATGACAAAAATGACAAAAATGACAAAAATGACAAAAATGACAAAAATGACAAAAATGACAAAAATGACAAAAATGACAAAAATGACAAAAATGACAAAAATGACAAAAATGACAAAAATGACAAAAATGACAAAAATGACAAAAATGACAAAAATGACAAAAATGACAAAAATGACCAAAATGACAAAAATGACAAAAATGACAAAAATGACCAAAAAGACAAAAATGACAAAAATGGCAAAAATGACAAAAATGACAAAAATGACAAAAATGACAAAAATGACAAAAATGACAAAAATGACAAAAATGACAAAAATGACAAAAATGACAAAAATGACAAAAATGACAAAAATGACAAAAATGACAAAAATGACAAAAATGACAAAAATGACAAAAATGACAAAAATGACAAAAATGACAAAAATGACAAAAATGACAAAAATGACAAAAATAACAAAAATGACAAAAATGACAAAAATGACAAAAATGACAAAAATGACAAAAATGACAAAAATGACAAAAATGACAAAAATGACAAAAATGACAAAAATGACAAAAATGACAAAAATGACAAAAATGACAAAAATGACAAAAATGACAAAAATGACAAAAATGACAAAAATGACAAAAATGACAAAAATGACAAAAATGACAAAAATGACAAAAATGACAAAAATGACAAAAATGACAAAAATGACAAAAATGACAAAAATGACAAAAATGACAAAAATGACAAAAATGACAAAAATGACAAAAATGACAAAAATGACAAAAATGACAAAAATGACAAAAATGACAAAAATGACAAAAATGACAAAAATGACTGGTAAGTACCTCTACTTTTTCAGCACTTCGGAAAGATGAAATTTGGTTCCAGCTTCTTCAGAATCCAGGTTGCAGGTAAGTTTTCAGGTAAGTCAGCGTCCAGGTAAGTATTCCAAACTCACAGGTAAGTTCACTTAAAATTTATTACTTTTTCAACCTTTATATTCACTTTTAGCCAACAAACTTTTATTCTTATACTTAATAACAACTTAATTTACTTAAACTTTACAATTATATCACAATTTCTATAGTGCGACACAGATTTGTTTTGATGAATGTTTATCTTTCGACTGCCAGCACGACAAAAGCTATCACGTTTTTTCGGAAGGGCCTTTTATAAAAGCCCTGGCGGAAACTGCTCTTATTCGTAGTTTTATCGCTGTCTTAGTCCCTTTTTATAATTGCTACACTGAAAATCGAAAATACCCAAACTTGAGAACTGCCACCCGCCAAACCTAAGTTCAAGATTGACAACTTAAGTTTGTGAAAAAATCACAGCTTGCCAAAACGCCAAACTTGTCCTTCAAGCGGAGAACTGTTTTTTTGGGGGGTTTTTGTTGTAAGCGCATCTTATTCTGTTACCTCCATCGTGGCAGATTTAGGTTTGGGGGGTAAGTTCAAAGCGAAGAACTGTTTTTTTTGGGGGATAACTTTTATTCCCGCTTCATTCGCAGAAAGTTTCGCATATACGATGATGTAGCTGCCTCTCTCAACAACTCTTCGGTGGTCGAGCGGTTAGCATCCTGAGATGGTAATCGTAGAGCCATTGCAGGTATGAGTGTGATTCCCGTACCTGCAGTAATTTTTTTTATTTTGATTTCCATTTTATTGCGGTATCAGATTTTGGGGGATGAGTTCTCCTTTAAAGGCTTAACTTTGGTTTATGCCACCAATAGCCAAACCTGTAGGGAGGGAGTTTCATTCGGGTTGGCGGGGAAAGTTCTCAAGTTTGGGTATTTTTGAGGTTCAGTGTACCGCAAACTTTGACAGCAGGCCTCATCGGCCAAACTTCAAACTCCCGCTGGAATTCACACCCAGATAGCGCCACCGCACTCAATTTCGTGGTTACGAACATACTGGCCCCTTCAGAAACACTGTTTCTGACAGCATCCATCGCGTAGAAATCACTGTAGACCTGTGGTTTTTCCTCGGAGCGTGTAGATGTTGTTTGTTTACTTTCTGCCGTCGTCTCGAATCGTAGTCCGTGGTGCGCGAAGAAAATTTGGTGAATTGCCTGCAATTTGAGACCCGGTAGCGGTTTTCGGTGGAAAATACGAGCTTGGACAGGAACTTACCTGATCCAAACTAAGAATGTGCCTTGAATGGTGCATTTTTAGTTGGAATCGAAGCAATTGGTCGTGGGCCGTGGTAGACTGTGTTCGCCTGTGAATTTCATTCCTTGCTGCTGTGGTCGATTGAGGGAAAAAACCAATATGCTGCTAGGTTTGTACGAACAGGATCCAATTGAGAAGTGCTCTAATTTTATTATGGTTGTGGCTGGTGCGAGTGTTAATTGGAGTTGTAGTGTTGATGATCTGCAATTAAAGATCCGGTAGCGCTTTTCGATGACAATAACAAAGTTGGACAGGAACTCACCTGATCCATACTAAAATGTGCCTTGAAAGTACATTTTAGCTGGAACCGAAAACTGAACTCTAGTGTTTCTTCAAAATTGTGTTTGCCGTTGGTTGCTCAGCGCCGGCGGTGATATTTGATTCCTCCGGTGATGGTGCAATCGGCAACAAACAAATTTTCGCCACCGGTCGAGTGCAGGATCCTTTTGGCGTTTGGAGAGTGACCACTCTGATGATTCCGTCTTCGCCGGGATGCACCTGACTGATTCTGGCTGTTGGCCAGCGAATTGGAGGAGTGCCTTCTTCCTTGAGGAGGACCAGCTGATTTTCCTTTATTGCTACAGGTGGGTTGATCCATTTTGTTCTAGGTGATAATGTTGTTAAATATTCCAGGTGCCAGCGTCGCCAAACATCCTGGAATAGTTTCTGTGTTTGTTGCCACTTCTTCAGGGAATGTATCTGCACTTCGGAAAGATCGTCGTCTGGTACAGCTTTCAAGGAGGTGCCGACTAGGAAGTGTCCAGGCGTAAGAGGCTCGTAGTCGGTCGGATCGTCACTCAATGCAACGAGTGGGCGGGAATTTAGGCAGCTTTCTATTTGGCACAGGAGAGTGTGCATATCGTCGTAGGCCAGCGGACGATCACGGACAACTCGGATGAAGTGCTTTTGAGCGGAATTAATAGCGGATTCCCACAATCCACCGAAATGGGATGCTCTTGGCGGATTGAAGTGCCAACGTATGTTGCAATCCGAACATTCGATTCCCAGCTTCTTGGTGTGCTCTGGATTGCGGAGGAGTCGGAGAAGCTCGTTCTTAGCGCCTAGAAAATTTCGGCCATTATCGCTATGGATGTCGGAAGGCGGGCCACGACGAGCGACAAATCGTCGCAAGGCCTGAATAAATTTGGCTGTGGTTAAATCGAAAACCAGTTCGATGTGCACAGCCTTGGTACTGAAGCAAATGAAGACCGCTACGAATGCTTTGATAGGAGCGGATCTGCGATGCGGCGGTTTCAAAAGAATAGGTCCCCAGTAATCTACCCCCGTAACAGTAAAAGGACGGGTGGCAATAATGCGTTCCTTCGGGAGCTCTGCCATAAATTGTTCCACCAATTTAGGGCGAGCTCGGACGCAAATTATGCAGCGGTGGACGATGGATTTGGCCAGATTCCTGGCCCCTATGATCCAGTATCTGAGACGGAGTAATCCCATGAGCAATTGTGGAGCGGCATGCAAGTGTCTTTCATGGTAACACTCAACCAGTAGCGATGAGAAACGATGATGGTACGGAAGTAAGATTTGATGCTTGGTATCATAATTCAGCGGCGATCGGTCAATTCGTCCTCCTACGCGCATCACCTGTTCCGAATCCAAAAATGGAGTGAACCAACGAAGTCGTGATCTAGCGGGCGCTGGCTTCGACGCTTGAAGTGCTGCATAGTCAGGAAATTCCTGAGCTTGGACCCAACGGATGAGAACTGTTTCGGCTTCCCGGAGTTCTGTGGTCGATAGGAAAGCATGGAGTCGTCGATTCGGTTCCTTGGTTCGAGCGTTGTGGCAAAATCGAATGCAGAAGGCTGTCACGCGCAGCATTGTTTGAAACTTCGAGAACCGTTCGATGTAGGAATCCAGGAATGTTGTTGTGGTGGTGGTCATAAGTCCGGCGGGTTTAGATGCTCGAAACTCCAGCTGAGTTTCAAACGAAGATGAGGGTGATGTTTGCTCCACAAATTGATTTGAGCGCAGCCAATCAGGTCCTTGCCACCAGAGTCTGCAGGAAATCAATGTTTTTGCGTCGATGCCTCTCGAGAGATGGTCGGCTGGATTTTGTTGACCAGATACGTGACTCCATGTGGTACCGTCCGTCGCAAGTTGGATCTTGGAGACCCGGTTAGCGACAAATGTTGTCCAAACTGATGGACTCGCCTTTAGCCAAGCAAGCACCGTTGTTGAATCGACCCAGAAAAACGTTTGAAATTTCCGACCGAAGGCTGAGGATATTTTTTGGTATAGCTGGGCGGCTTCGAGTGCTCCGCAAAGTTCAAGCCGAGGAATGCTGCGCCTTTTCAGTGGAGCCACCTTCGATTTGGCAGTAACGAGGCCGACTGAAACAGCACCAGAGGGATCCGTTGATCGAAAATATGCACAAGCCCCATAGGCATGTTCCGACGCGTCAGAGAACAGATGCAATTGGATTGAATCGAAATGTGGCAGCACGACACAGCGAGGAATTCGAAGCTGCTCTAGAAGTGGCAGCTGCGAGTAGTAGTCTTGCCAGTATGTAGTAAGAGAAGGTGGCAATGGTTGATCCCATCCCCACGCCTTGCCGTCGTCGGATTTGAGACTCCATAGAGTCTGCATAAACACCTTTGCTGTGACGATGACTGGTCCAACCAAGCCTAAAGGATCGAAGAGCTGCGCGATCTGAGAAAGAGCCAATCTCTTGCTGATTTGAGTGCATTGGGACTGTTTGGGTAGATTGATGTGGAAGCGAAAGTGGTCTGATGCTGGCTCCCAGTGCAATCCCAAGGTCTTGATGCACTGATCAGTAGCAAGTTCTACTGAAGACTGCAGCGCCCGTCTTTCGGAGGAGATGCCATCCAAAACAGCTTCCACATTCGACGCGAATTTGCGGAACTCAAAACCTCCACGCCTGCACATCTGATCGAGTTGATTCCGCACTTCTATCAGCTCTTCAGGATTCTTGCCGCTGGTCACCAGGTCGTCGACGTAGACATCTCTTTTAAGAACTGCTGCGCCCACTGGAAAATCAGCCATTTCATCGTCTGCCAGTTGTTGTAGCGTCCTAGTAGCTAGAAAAGGTGCGCTAGCTGTACCGTACGTCACAGTTCTTAACTCAAAAGTACTGATGGGTTCGTCGGATGAGTTCCGCCAGAGGATTCGTTGAAGGGGCGTATCACGCTCGTCTACCAGGATCTGCCGATACATCTGTTTGATGTCGGCAATGAGCAAAATGGCGTTGATTCGGGTTCGCAAGATAATGGCACGAAGATCGTCTTGGATGACTGCGCCGACCATGAGTACGTCGTTCAACGATTTCCCAGTCGCCGATTTGCAGGAGGCGTCAAAGACTACTCGCACTTTGGTTGTAGAACTTTCTTCTCGAATGACTGCGTGATGGGGAAGGTAGTACTGCGGGATGGAGTGAGTAGTGTAGTCTACTGGTTGCATGTGACCGAGGGCGGCGTATTGTGTCATGAAATCCTGATACTCAGCTCGTAGATCCTTGTCTCGTTTCAAGCGGGATTCTATCATGTGGAATCGACGTAGAGCAATGTTACGATTGTCGCCAATGCTGGATACGGATTCTTTGAGGGGCAGTCGCACTACGTATCGACCTTCTGGGTTACGTCGGACGGTTCGAACAAAGTGTTGCTCGCAAGCTGCTTCTTCCACCGACACACAAGGGGCTGAATCTTCTTCTTCGATGGTCTAGAATCGCTGCATGAGCTGATAAACCTCTGCTACGGTTGCAAGGTTGGATACCACAGGGCTGACCGCGTTGAAGTTTGTGACCTTTCCCGAAACTACCCATCCAAGAGCGGAGTTGACAAGAACAGGCAGTGAATTACCAAGAGAGATTCTTCCTGAAGGCTTGAACAAGTCGAAAAAGATTTCTGCACCTAGGACGACGTCAATTGGATTGGCTTGGTAGAAATTAGGGTCAGCTAGCTTTATTTCATGCGGTAGATTCCATTGCGAGATGTCTAGTGAGGCAGATGGCAAATTTAGGGTGAGTTTAGGCAACACTAACAGCTCTACGATGGTCGAGAAGGTGGTGACACGTGAAAGTATGGTGGTGCGAAGTTTGCATCTAGCGTGGGTGGATGACTGGCCGATCCCAGAAATGGCTAAATTCACCTTGGTTCGACGAGACTTTAGTCGCTGAGACAACGCTTCGGTAATGAAGCTGCATTCACTACCCGAATCGAGAAGCGCTCGTGCTAGATGAGTGGTACCTTGATCATCGATGAGCTGGATCACGGCCGTTGCAAGGAGCACCCTTTTGGGGTGGCCCTTCTTGAGGGGAGTTCCGACTGCTGCTGATAACGATGAACATTCTCCGACGACAGGATTGGGATCTCTAGGAACAGTCACCTCAGCTCTCGGTTTGTTGACTTCGGCCTGAGCAGTGTCCTGACTGCACAGTTGGCTATGATGGCGACCTCGACATTTACGGCAGGAACTTTTTGATTGGCAGGTTCTTGATTGATGACCCTTTCGCAAACAATTCCGACAGAGTTGTTGACGTCGTACGAGCTTGTCCTTGTCTTCGATGGTCATCTTGGAGAATGTAGGGCATTGGTATAAGGGGTGATGTTCCGAGCAGGCATAGCATTGACGGGACGAGAACTGAGTAGCACCATTGCTGATGATAGTTGATCGAGGGCCAGGCTTCTTTGAAGCCGGAATGGAGGAAGTGTCTAGGTGCACGTTGCCTACGCTTTGAAGAACGGTGACTCGTCGTTGGAGAAAACTAACTAGATCTGGGAAGGTGATGGCTTCATGGTTCGTTGAGAATTCCTCCCAATCTCTCCGTGTCGTTGGATCGAGGCGAATACTTAACATGCGAATCAACAGAACGTCCCAAAACTCCGTTTTTTCCCCCAACTGCTTCAGAATGCGAACATTGGCCTCGAATCTCTCAACCAGTGAATGTAGATCGGATGCGGACTCTTTCCTCAACGGCACAAATTCGAAAAGAGAATCGACGTACGCTTGTTTCAGGCGTGACGGATTTTGAAAATGGTCTATCAATAAATTCCAGGCAACAGGGTAATTGTTGGCGCTTATAGTAATTGTCTGAATCAGTTTCAGGGCATCTCCAGTTAACGACGATCGTAAATAATAGAATTTTTGAATATTTGATAATTCACTGGAGGAATGCACTAACGAGATGAAAAGATCGTGGAAATTCAACCAATTTTCTAGCGTGCCATTAAACACTGGGAGCTTCACATCAGGCAGACGAATCTGAGAAGACGTAGGGAAGTGCGCACTTGACTGAGACGATTGAGAGCACGGTGACGTTGAATTTTTATTGACGGATAGAAGGAAGCCTTTAACACGGTAATATTCCGTCTCAAATTGTGCCCGTTGTTTTAATTGCAGCTCGATGACAGTCGGATCCTCTACATCGGCCGCCTCTAGTTCGGCCTGGGTTTTACCGAAGTCCGCCCAAAGGACTCCAAGGTTTTCCAGCCGGACGGGAACCTCCATCGACTGGGTGTCTTCTTGATAATGGTCGACAAACACCCTTATGAGGTTGAAGGATGTCTCGATGCTGCGTAGTCGAAGTTTGAGCGACTTGATTCGGCGCTCTGATGCCATCGTGCGCGGAAATCTGGAAAAGTTTTCCCAGCGGAGCACAAAACGTCACACTATAAAGTTATTGGAAATATAATTACCTTGCAAAGGCAATTTCTATGCCTTGTAAAGTTTTATTTTCAGGAACAAGTTGTAGCAGGATAACCTCAATTCGACGACGTGATGAAAAGCAGGACTTCTTGCGATATCGATAAGGTTCCGGACGCTCGGAGTTCGACGGGCATCCGGTTCGAAGGACCATATGGTAAGTACCTCTACTTTTTCAGCACTTCGGAAAGATGAAATTTGGTTCCAGCTTCTTCAGAATCCAGGTTGCAGGTAAGTTTTCAGGTAAGTCAGCGTCCAGGTAAGTATTCCAAACTCACAGGTAAGTTCACTTAAAATTTATTACTTTTTCAACCTTTATATTCACTTTTAGCCAACAAACTTTTATTCTTATACTTAATAACAACTTAATTTACTTAAACTTTACAATTATATCACAATTCCTATAGTGCGACACAGATTTGTTTTGATGAATGTTTATCTTTCGACTGCCAGCACGACAAAAGCTATCACGTTTTTTCGGAAGGGCCTTTTATAAAAGCCCTGGCGGAAACTGCTCTTATTCGTAGTTTTATCGCTGTCTTAGTCCCTTTTTATAATTGCTACCGCAAACTTTGACAGCAGGCCTCATCGGCCAAACTTCAAACTCCCGCTGGAATTCACACCCAGATAGCGCCACCGCACTCAATTTCGTGGTTACGAACAATGACAAAAATGACAAAAATGACAAAAATGACAAAAATGACAAAAATGACAAAAATGACAAAAATGACAAAAATGACAAAAATGACAAAAATGGCAAAAATGACAAAAATGACAAAAAT